>NC_092210.1:73307973-73318625 GCF_043381705.1 Parasteatoda tepidariorum | reverse complement strand
TATATATATATATAATAACATAAATTAGCTCTCCCGTAACTGAGTGAAAGTATGCAACTAGTACTTAAACTTACTTAATATGAAAAAATAAACAGATAATTTACTGTACAAAAAAGTTGAAAGTTAACTCTTGACATTTTTACTCACTTTTTTTTTAATTAAGTTGTTCGAATAAAATTTACAAGTTTCGAAAACTGTTTGCACGTATAAAGCTTTTTCAATAGTAAGGAAATTGAGTTACTAGTAACGTTATGTATTAGGCCGAGTTAATAGTAACGTTATCTTCACAATAAGTATATAGTTAACAATATATTAATAATATATTCATATCCTCTTAATTAATACTAAAGGCTTCATTTTTGTAAGTTGTAAATTAGAGATTTTTTTTTCAAAATGCCCAATTATTTTCCTAGCATTACTAACGAAACAATTCATTTGTTTCTAATAATTAATAAAAATTTCCTTTCATTCGTTATAACGGGAGTAACATAACGTATAAATGAAAAGAATAAAAAACTTACCTTATTAGAAATTTGAATGAGATGTATTTAATTTATGAAAGTACTAAAAGTAATCCTTGGTAGCTCTATCATCAAAATTGTAAAAAAAATAAAAATTTATTTTTCCAAATTGACCCATTAATCAAAATAAATTCTCTTTCATGCAGATGGAATGTTGTCACTTATTAATTCCACAATAGTACACAAGCAGTGAAATATTCCTAACTTCAGAAGTAACTAAAATAACGGTTAGTTGCTATAATATAGAGAATTTTTAAAAAGACCGGCAAATTCTGTTACTGCAGGTTTTATCTTTCAGAGAACTTTGGCATCATTGGCGCTGTTCTCACTCTCGCGTCTCACGTGAATGTGGAATTTAGTGAGGATGCGGAGCTCTACATTCAACGGAAAGATCCATTTTTAAAGGTGGGTTCTCCTGTGTCGAAGATGCCATGCGGGTCGGCGGCAAAAAAAAATTAACAAATAAATTCATGGTACGGGATACCTGATCAGGTACAAAAAAAAAGGGGGATATCTCTAACTTCTACTTCCGAACTCCGAATCTTAATATTTTTTTTTGTTTCCGTTTTTATTTCATATTTTACTGTTCTTTAATTTTATTTAAAAGAAATGATTCAAAAATAAGCAGCTTTAAAGTATTTGTATCTTTAACTAGTAGGAACAAACGTCTTGGTGCATTTTTGTATCTTGTAATTTTATTTTTGAAAGCATCTATCATATTGATGTTTAATGTATCGTAATATATTTTTGAAACTAATATAGTGCTTAATCTTCACATATTCAAAATTATTTGTTGTCACTTTTTAGTAATAATTAAATTAATATCATTACGATAACTAATGTATCGTAAACTATTTGTATAATTAAAATAATGTTTAATCTGACATACTCAATAATGTATTGAATTTATTTTTGTTATGAACAAAATTAATATCATAATGATTACAATATATTTATCCAACTAAAATAGGACTTAATCTTACATATTCAATAATATTTGTTATAAATTTTCATTATGTACTAAATTAATATCATAATGATTATCGTAATATATTTATACATCTAAAATAGGGCTTAATCTAACATATTTAATAATATTTTATTTATATTTATTATGTAATAAATATAAATAAAATAGAGCATAGCATAAAACCGATTTATTCGATTAAATGTAATTTTCAGTTTTGCTTTTTTTACTAAATGTGTGATAATAAGAACTATAATTTTGAAAACCAAAATTTTTGGTTTACAGTTTCCATATAAACGGAAAAATTACTAAATGGATGGTTTAAATACCGTATATTACGGTTTTATTAAATTAAATTATAGTTGTTGTTGTTTTTACCAGAAAGGGCATTACCATAGAGTACAATAATTTATCGGAATTGTTTTTCTCCGTGTATGCATGGAAAATACTGAAAATAATTTTTGTATTTATATTGGCGCATTGCAATTATCTCACAGCCTATTTCTTGCATTAAAAATATAGCAAGCGATTTGAAGTTGCGATTCAAGGCCTAATTGGCAAATATGTTTTTTTTACTAAAAGTTCAACAGTTAAGAATTCTCTAATTAATAATCATAATTTATTTATATTCCATCTAACTCCTTGTAGATTTTTCTACCCACCTTCGTAATTCTAAATTTTTTAGAAGTGAGAAGTAAAGCAAACTGTAACTTTAAGCAAAAGAAAGTGAGAAAAATTCACAAAAAAATCACTTAAAATTTCAATTACTCTCAAGCAAATTGGAATTCCGAAAAAAGAAACTCTGTGTTAAATTCATAAACAAAATTGGCCATTTTAGTCTGCTGAATTTCGACTCTGTAACTGTAGTCCTGCGGTCTATAGAGCAGTCCGTATGGTATTTTTCCTAAAAGTTTAACAGTTAATAATTCGGAAATAGATTATCAAATGATAATTTTTTTTATTCCATCATATTTTCCGTATACTTTTCTGCACATCTCAGTAATTTCAAGATTCTGAGCTAGCAAATCGGAATGTAACGTTAAATTTCACATCCAAAACAGCAGCGTTGGCGTCTGCGTCGGAGGCGGTGCTTATGATTTTTTAATATAGAGAGAAAATACTCGATTTAAAATTCTAAAAATTATGTCTACTTCACTAGTTCAAGAAAGCTGTAAAAGCTGTTTTCCTACATGCAGAGTCACTGGACGGCAAAACAACATTTACACTCGATGTAAGAAGAGGGAGAAAGACTAGCCAGTGAGAAAGACTGATAGTGGGTTAGCTTTTTCTTTTTTTTAATACTAGCCAAATGGATGTTTTCAATATAAATGCAAACAACAATCTCGAGCTCTTGACCTACTCCACTTCCGCTTAGAAAGTATAGAGCTGCTTAATACAGCTTATTCCGTGAGGCGATATTTTCGAACAAATAATTTTGCTTTTAATTAAAGTAATAACTTATGTAAAGAAATAAAGCATATTTCTAAGCTAAAATCTGCTGTATTTCATAAGATATGAATGATATGAAGTAATTCTAATGAGTTTAAAGTGAAAATTTGTTTTAGTTATTTATAGAAAATTTTATATATTGTTAAAGAAAAAGGTGACATGATTGCTAGATTTAGATATACACCCTTGTGCAAATTAATTGAAACAGTAATCCGGAACTATAGGCAGTACAGAGCTTGCAGCTCATTCTAGTGTATAAAACACCATCCATACCCGTTCTTTGCACGGGTAAAATGCAAAAAAGTTAAGAATCAATTAATCGGCACTGAGATAGACTATAAAATCATACGCAAAACTGAAAGGCATATAAAGATACAGTTAATGTAACAGAGCTGTTTTTGTCTTCACTTTAATCTTAACGTAACTAATCCTCATCAGTTTTTAGTTAGCTTGCATGATTTTTATTTTAAATTGGGCAGTGGTAGATAAAATAAAGCAGAGAATTATCAGTCCCATCTTCTAATAAATTGGTAATAAAATAATTCGGATACAACTTTTTTTTATATTCTGAAAATGTCACTTATCTAGTATCCATCATTATCTCTTATCTAAGTTTTTCAATTAATATAAAATAATTTCAATTTTTTTATTTAATATTATTTTTTACCCTTTCAGGTGGCTTTACGTTATATATCAACAAACAAGATGAATGCCAGTTCTCCGTACAGGGTGAATAAAAAAAAACAATTAATCAATATTGAACAACACTGCAAAATGATGCACAAATCTGAAAGGCATATACCGACACTATTAAAGAGTTTAGTGGAAGAACCATGTGAGTAACATTTTTAGGGGTATTTATAAATCAGTGAAAATATCCTAAACTGATTGCATCAATATGAGTATATTTAATGTATCAGAATCGTTATCGCTTTCACTTTAAACCTAACATAACTAATCCTCATCAGTATGCTTGTTTGATTTATAAATGAGGAAATGGTAAATTAAATGAGACAAAGAATTATAAGTCCAACCTTCTAATAAATAGGAAATAAAATAATTTGCAGACCATATTTTTTCTTCTTATGCTGGTTATAGCCTTTTTGAAAATATCCCTTACCTGGTTTTTCCTCTAAGTTCTTCAATTAATAAAGCTAAAATAATTTCTTTTTTTATTCATTATTATTTGTTGCGCTTCCCGGTGGCTTTACGTTATTATATTAAGCAGAACACTAATCTTGTTGTTCATCTCATCAGAATAGAGATTAACAGCATTTAGCACCACTTGGCGTGATGATATTGCTCGCGGTAAATTCATGATAGCCAAAAAATATCTCTATCAAGCACTCTTCACAGTTAAATATTTATCTCCAAGGAGCCGTAAGACACTTATTTCTTCAATATCGTTACTAAAACAGCTTAGTATTGGGGCAGTTTTAAAAATCTCCAAATATATCAAAATAATACTTTATAAATATATTAATATATTTGCTATTTACAGTATAACTCTTTAACATTTTAGTTTTGTGCTAAATACAATTATCAATGGCCGCAAACTAAATCCGCAATTAAAAAAAGAAAAAAATAATTCTTGCAAGACCTTCATGAGGTTTTTGGAGCATGACCATTTCTCTATCTGATCTTTAATTTGCTGTTTAAAATATTAACAAGTAGTGGCTGAAAAAAGTTCTTTTAATTCTAATTCATTAAAATATTATTACACTATCTCTGATACTACTGATATTTACTTTTGATGATTCTAAACATATGCTTTGTCTCTAGAGAAAACCTGTTGTAAAATTCTTATTAGAACTGCACCAATTACCTTAATACTAGAAGTATATTATTATTACCAAAAGTATTACCAAAATTAATTACCAAAATTGCATATTACCAAAATTAATTTTGTCACCTGCGTTTGGCGATTTTTTATGGTTTCCTTAAGTGAATTTCCCACAAACTTTTTCTTCATTAATCCATTCTGTTTTTCTTTCAATTATTAGATATTACCAATATTAATTAAGCATTGGTGTTAATAATATTACTAATATATACGGTAATTTTTCACGATTCCACGAAACGAAAAAGTATTTTTTCGCCATTAACTTTGTATTTTTTTTCGTTTGTTACTTTTTTTTGTTTCAAGTAATGCATAATTATCAGCATTAATTAAGCATCATTGTCGTCAGTAATTACAATGTTGCTCACATCCCATTTTAGCCAACCGTTTCTGTTTCACCAACTTAACTGAGTTTTACTAGTTTTCATTTTTCTTACTAGCTGTGGCATTGTCATCCTTTATTTTTGATGATTTCCTTTGTACTAACTGTAACCGAACCTAGCTTACCTAGCGTAGCTCGACGTGCGGGTTGCAGTTCACTCTATGATTTGATTTCTTAAAAAAAGGTGAGTCGCTCTTTGTAATTTTTTTTTGATGCTTCTCTCCGCAGTGTACCTGGGATTCGTGTTCTTTTAAAGAAGACTAAATATAATTCTAATATGTAACTATTTCTTTTTTATTTATAGTTGACTTCAGTAAGTTTTAAATTAATTTGGATCTCAGACATACAGCACTTGGAGAGAGCAAGTGGAATCCATACTGGCGTCTCCACACGTTGGCGCATTCTGCGCCTGACTAACGATCTCAATGGATTTTAAAATAAAACAAAGATGCATGCAATAGGGGATCGATTATATAGAGGATCTGAAAGTTAATTTAGTATCCACCAATCTCCTAAATGAGAAATACTGGCATCCTAGGAAACTCCAAATCTGAAGATCTTTTCGTAAATAAATAAAAATTTGACTGACTGAAGAACAGTGTGATTATTTTATAGAAGCAATTTCACTTTGAGCACAGACCAAACAAAAACAATTCTGGGACGAACTTGATCCGTCAACCTTGATGGATCACTAGTAACTTCTTATCTTAACAAGTTTGCTACATATTTTTTTTTTTGATTCAGTAGAACTCTTTTACAGACAATGTAATAAATTATTAATAATTTGTGATCAGAGAAATATGTAAAGTTCCTGATTATTATAATTTAAGAAGTACTGATTACTATCTTGCATTTGTTGTTTGATAAATATATTGAGTAATAACCACAAAATAATAATACCAATGCAACTTTTTTGCAGTTGCTCTAAGCAAATAATTGGCACACAAAGAGTTTTACACAAAGATTCTTTCACAAAAATTTTACGATATATTTCTTACTTAGGACAACGACAGGCATGAAGCATGTATAACATAAGAAAACTAATTATCCATCGAAGTTGCCAGTTACACATAACAAAAATATGTCACGGTTACAATAAAATAAAATACAAACAAATAATAAATCTAACTTAAGTTAAAGAGGTGAGCGAGAAAAAATAACAAATTCAATGTGTGATACGGCGCTGTATTCAATTACTACACGTTAATTAGCATTCTAACTTATGTGGAGAAACTTAGTTCAACTTTAACACACCATTTTGCTTATAAGCGATCAGTGGGTGCTCAAGTCATATGTCACATGTGCAGGTATCCGTGTTCTTCTTCTTGAAGTGCAAGTACTTAATTAAAAATCATTGTCGGCAATAATAGTACGAGAGCTGCGGTGGCTCAGGGGATAGAGCACTCTCCTCCCAATCAGGTAAACCGGGTTCGAATCACAGTGATGGCTGATAGAAACGAATGCCGCAGCCGACTTGCATTGACCACAGTGCTGACGTAAAATATCCTCAGTGATAGATGGATAATGGGTTAGAGTCCCCTTGCCGTCAGGCTAACCGTGGGAAGTTTTCGTGCTTTTCCTCTCTATGTAACGCAAAGTCGGGTTAGTTCCCTCAAGCCCTCCACGAAGGCAAATTTCTCTGAATAAAAGATCCAGGAGTGCTCTTGTCTTCTGGATCTGGTTCAAAATTACAAGGATATGGAGTTGAATATCAATAGTCGTAAACTGAAAATTTGGTCATCTGTTCAATGACGGTTATAAAATAAAATTATAGTAGGACGATTTTTTACGTTTCTCCTAAGTGAATTAGTACCACATTCCCATTAAATTTGCATTTAAATATGTAAATATTTTTTTCTATTCAGTTACCGTTGATTTTAAATAATTAATTTTTGGAACACGTTTTAAAAGATTTAATATAAATAATAAAAAAAGAGTGAGGTATCAGACGACTTTAAAAGTATAAATTTGAGGATGTAGACCACTCGTGCTTCCACGTAATGTTGTTCATTGAATTCATCTGACATAACGAATATTAAATAATTAAATATTTAAAATGCGTGCAATAAACTATTTTTTAATCAAATAGAGCTATGAGCTAGCGATTATCACTGATGTTATCTTTAAAATGTGTAAAAAATCGAATCATCTACAGTTACAATGTCTAACGCTTAACCAATCGGGAAATTTCATTTTGTTTTTCGCCCATCCCTCTCTAACAGTTTGTCGTAGAATGTTCATTCGAACATTCTACGACGCTTTGCAATAGTGATAATCGCTATTATTCTTCGAGCTTCGAACTATCTGTAGGCTAAATTTCATCGCTTTCGATTGAATGGTTTAGGTATCTATAAGGGACACACACACAAAAACAGACATTCATTTTTTTATATATATGCTACAGTCAAGATAGTAAATCCTTGTTATTATTAATACTAACCAATATTAATAATAACTGCTTTTTTTGGTCTAAGTGAAATATATTGCTAATTATTCACTTTATTATTAATTACCAATGAAGTTTTGTCGATCTGATTAAACGGTTTATGTAGCATTGGGTCATGGGTGTTCCTTTTTGTATATGTGTAACGGTGAAAATGATATATCAAGTTATTATTAATTCCAACTGGTCAAAATTAATAATAACCTCTTCTTCTGGTCAAAGTGAGAAATAAACAGGGGACATTTCCGTAACGTGATGTAAGTCTTGGCAACTTCCGGGCAACGGCCCACGAGAAACTAAACAAAACATCACAGAAAGGGATCAACTCGAAGGATATAACTCGTACCACCATTTCTTAATGTAAATTAGTTTGTTAATCAAACACACGCACAGCCCAGGGCAAACATTAATAGGAATCCGAACAAAGACTTAACAAAATCAAAATGGGTGGAAAATAAAAAATATAAAATTATTTCATACGATTACGATTTGACAGATTTATGCAAATCTTCTCATAGAGAATATCATTACGTTTCTATTGCAATTATGAACATATGTGCCTTTTATACGAGTTTAATTTGATTTATGGAGGAGGATCAGCATTGTGCGAGGCGAAAACAAAATCCACCTTTTCGTGCTCGAAAAGTTTTTAAAAAAAATGTAGTTTGACAGTTTCCAAGCACGAAAATACTTCATAAATATAGTAAATACATCTAATATACACTCAATTCGGAATTATTTAAAAAAAACAAAAAATTTTTAGTTTTTGAACATCAAATTCGATAGGTATTACTCCACAATTTCTGCAGCACATTTATTTTTTATACACGCTGGATAGAGTATTAATTTTTTAATAATTTTTTATCGAAACTAAACCGTTATTGATTAGAACAAAAGTTATAAATAGGTTCGAGAGAGTAATTTAAATAAATTTTAGTTTACCTTATAATTTTGCTTCTTATTATTATTAATATTACTCTTTTTTCCTTCTGTAATCAAATAAATTCAAGTCATTCTACATTACAGAAGATTTACCTAAACTAATATTACATATTTACCCGCTGTCTTTCCGTCGACTTTTAAAATAATTCGAAAGTTCGTGTTTTTTCTTCAGAAACCTTTCTCTTTAGTTAGAACTGTGGCGTAACTACCACTATAAATATTAAATACCAATTCACTAGTATATAACACATGTTAACTTGATTCTATCACGAGGTTCCTTTTGATAGATGAAGGTTGACATAGACAAATAATTAATTCCCTTTATTGGTGACCCGGACGTGATATGAACTAGCTAACATGATGGATAGTCCACATTAAAAAAGTTGATTTGCTTAATATAAACTGCTCTGAGAAAAAAAAGAGATCCGGTGAAGTCTCCCGGAAATAAACAATATAGAAAAAAATGAGCGAAATGCTATAAACAAAAAAAAATGAAAAAACAATATAATGAGCAAAAGTGAAATAAATAAATATATAAACAGAATGAATCAACTAGTGGTATCTGTTCATCGAATTCTATCACAGATAAAATTCTGGAAGGGGAGTAATGTGGCGTAACTACCACTATAAATATTAAATACCAATTCACTAGTATATAACACATGTTTACTTGATTCTATCACGAGGTACCTTTAGATAGATGAAGGTTGACATAGTCAAATAAATAATTCCCCGCATTGGTGAATTATAATTATTTATAATTAACCAATGATTCAATGATTATTTCCCTCAATTCAATAATTATTTCTCCTCAGAACTAAAAGCATATGGCAAATTTGCATTAGTTTTAAGTTTACTAGATGGATTTTACGTTTTGAACTATATTTCATTTCATCTATAAACCTCATTAAAATCCTATTACTAATTGAATTATCATTTATTCTGAAATAGGTACAATATTTATAACTATATTTGTTAGTTTTTATTAGAAAATAGGGGGTTTCACTTGTTAGATATTTCAGTTTTCATTTCTTTATTGCCGACATGAAAAAGAAATTTCCTCTTTTTTAAATAACATACATATGATAATAACCTTAGAACGTCTCACCCTTATTCTTCGCGCTCGCCTAGCTCCGTAGTGGCTTTCGCAATTGAGGCTAGCTCATTAGATATTTATGTAATTTAGTCCAGCTTTGTATATGTACTGATATTCTTTTTAAAATGAAGCCTCACAATAAGTACTATATACCTTTTGGAAAGCAATTAATTTATAAACATTTCATTCAATCTCTCTATACATAAAAATGAAAGTCTGTCTGAAAGTTTTCGACATTATGCAAATTTTATAAAATCGTTTGTAAACAATCGCCATTTTCCTGCGTTATATAGTTCAGAGCGAAATCAAAAATATGAAATTCCACTGTTGAAAATTATTGTCAGATAAAACTTACCCTAATATCTTTTGATTAGTTTTACCCATTGGCATGGCGTTTGTAACACAGAGTGCTAACATTTTTTTTAATCATTTTGTGATATTTCCCATTCCTCTACGTTGAGTTGTTCACATGCAATATTGAATTTTTTTTTCATGTAGATGACTACATGGAAACAACATCGTTCCAAACGTTTAAAAAAATAGAAGCTGATGAATCTCGAGAAAAAATGAAAATCCTAATTAAAGCTCACTAAGCTCATAGTTTAAATGAAGTGAAAACTCATGATAGAAACAAATACGCAGGCTAAAGTTATCAAAATTAAAGAAAGACTATTCGCGATCGCAACGCTCGAGTACGCCGTCTAGCGGGAGCCTGTAAATATCAGACATTAATTTATCACGTTTTCATTTAGTTCCATCAAAATCATTGACAGAATCAGACGCCATTTTTTAGCAGCAAATAAGAAACAAAATTTCCCTAAGGAAAAGGCCGAAGAACTTGAAAAAAATCTCCAGAATATTAGTAAATCTTTCAGGAACAGAACACGCCAAACATTTGAAGAAAAATTCCTCAATAATTTTTAATTTCTATTATCAACAAACTTGCAACTGATGACTTCCGATTTCGGATACTGTTACAGATGTGTGTATTAAGGTAAAATGCATTTCTTCT
>NC_092210.1:73242255-73306541 GCF_043381705.1 Parasteatoda tepidariorum | reverse complement strand
GAAATGTTTGGAGCTAAAGTTAGTCCATAGAAATCGCAGGTATTAGTCTCATACAACAACGCCCCCTATAGTTCGTTGCGATCGCGAATTATATATATTGGATGGTTTTGAAGCTGTGATTCTAACCATATAAAAGGTGAATATAAGAAAATTTTCCTCAAAATAAAAAGTAGTTCTATGTCTTAAAAAGAATTTTTCTTATTTATTTATTTCAATATGACTCAAATATGTCTTCTTCATTTAAAATGAACATGTTTCTTAAATTTATAAAAGTCAGCTTTAAAGAAAGAAGAAACTAATGAAAGAAATTGAAGCTACATTAATCAATATAAATTTAACATAATTTTCTCAAAATTCAAACGTTTTCTCATGCATAAATTCGTTCAAAAATATTTCTAATTTCTTCACCTTCCGGTCGATTTCTTCTTTACTTGATAAATGCTAGTCTTAGGTCGATCAATCATAATAGTAGAAAGAGAATCAATCAGAAAGGGAGAGAAAGAAAGAAAAAACACTGTTTCTTAATGTGAGTTTCACCTTTTTGGCGATGTTGAATTATTTCATTTCTTGAGTAATGATCTTGCTTATTTTTAAAAAGATAAAAGTTCACTTCTCAAAAGAAGATATGAAAAATATTAATTAATTAATATTACTTTTCATATCAGTTCTCTTAAATAAAATGCACGCTAACTATTTGTTTACGTACCTGAAATAAACTTCATTTAACCTTGTGATTTAGCTTATTATTATTATTTCCACTATGAAGCTTCACATTTTTGTTTTCAAATAACTTCAAATGCCGAGAAGTTTTAGTATGCTTGGCATTTTCACATATGAGATTTGCATGTAGGAATTGTAAGATTCGCGCACTCTATGTAAAAAAGTTATATTGATCATACTTAAAATCGCATAGGCACGTATCGATTTTCCACGTTTTTATTAGGGTTAAAGTAAGAGAATCTTCTTTCATTATATTAACTTTATGTCCAAATTGTATACCCAAATTGTATCTATAGTATAATTAACGCCATATATTTATTAAATTTTGTTTCAGTTACTTAGTAACATTTTTGAAATAATAAGTGAAGAAAAGTTATTTGCTAAATTATCAAAATTTTGTTTTAAATATGTGAGTTATAAATGAGATTGATATATTATATAGCAAATAAATAAGATTACTGTAACAACTATATCGCAATTTAAATAAATAAGAATTATTCTGACTTGTATGAGTATTTTTCATCTACTACACTATTTTCTATTAGAAAAATAGCAAGAATTTTAAAATAAAGGAAATTTTCTCAATACAATCGTGTTTGAAATTATTATAAAGTTGTTGATATCTTTAGATGCATAATTAGTAAGCATATTTTTATTTCTTTTCCTTATTTTTCCTATTCATTTTTTGAAAATTTTTTATTTAAATATCCCAAGACAAAAAATATTTGTTTCTCTTTTATCAATAATTCCAAAATATACACAACAATTTGTTTTTTAAAAAAAATTATGAAATATTTTTTAAATTAAATTTGTTAAGACTAGAATTAAAAAACTTCTTAGATCACAATTTTTAAAAAAATTTGTTAGAAATTGTATTAAAAATATGCTTTATTAACTTAGTTTTAACTTTAGCCTTAACTTTTTTTAAGCTGTCTTTCGACATTTGAACTTTCAAAGATATTTATTTTTACTGAACGTCATATTTTAAATTGTAGAAAGAAGTAAACTTTAAGTATAATTTTTTTTCTTTGCTTTGAGGTTCTTTATTAAATATTTAAAAAAAATATTTAAAATTTCTAAAATACTCTTATTGTACTCTTATAAATTATCTTAAGTTATTATTATACTACCATTTTTTTGGCTTCATTCAAATAATATTTTAGGTTACTCAAATGAACGATATTAATTCCGATTTATTAATAAATGTAAGCGACATGTTAAGAAAAAAAATACCTTTGCATAATTCATTTACATACACAACGGAAAATCCTGAAACAAAAAAAAACAAAAATCGGCGCCAAATAAAAAAAAATAAAAAAACGTTTCAGACTAATTTTTAATTGAAATATTAAAGATATTTGCATACTGTTTAACTACTAACACTTAATTGCAATATTAGAAAATATCACGAATAATCCTTATGAATGAGCATTATAAGATGCATAAAAATGCGAACGCATTAACTTAAGTCAAAATTCTAACTTGAAGCACTTACCTAACCAATGCTTCAAGTTTAATTAACTTAGCACCCTTATTTTCGGAGTTGGGTGCAATATTGGAGAATAATAAACCTACAGCTTTTGCTATTCGTCACGTCGTTATAACGGTATGTGGTGTTGTAGCTGCCAATGAGTTACAACCCTTTTCATTTCATATTTTTGTCAATAAATTGAAAATTTATTACAATGGTAAAGTATATACGAAAAACATATACTATATATATACATATACGATCAGGAGAGCTCAAGGTCACGGTACGTCGCTGTAACCACCCGAAAATTGTCACTTTTCAGCAAATTTTGTCTGACCGTTTGACAAGGTTAAGAAATTTAATTTTCCTTCTTTTCCTCTCTTTTTTCAAAAAAAATAAATCAATATTACAACTTTATTTAACTTATTTAGAAAGCGGTGAAAAAATATGAGAAAAAAATGTAAACATTCTTGAGGTATCGATTTCACCATTCAGAAATGTTCCTCATCAAATCTATTTCCCTCTTTGCCATTGAAAAGTCCATTTTTCAGTCACTCGTCATAGAACTTCTATTTCCGAATACAAACGAGCAAGTTTTATCAGAAATTGAGAGATATTAGAAGTCAATTAGCTCATCTTCCAAAATCATATGACTATTTTCCTTCATGAAAAAGAAAAATTCCAAAAGTTTAACAGTGAAAAGCTCAATACAGTTTGGTTAGTATAATATAGGCGAGCGAAAGTTGCACTAAGTTGAAAAAAAAAGTTATTAATCTAACATATCTTAATTTTAAATACATAGAAATTTGAACGGTTAAAAGGTTGTGTGAACGACACTAAGTTGAAAGTTTAACTTGGGAAAGGTTTTTTTGGTTGCCTCTCTATTTTAAAACAAAAAGTTGCTGCCGCTATCACAACTATTTCAAAAAATTTTAGCCGATTATATGCTTCTCACGGTCATAATAACTAAAAAACTATTAGATAAGACAGTACGAAATACTGCATATTTCAAGAGAAATGAATCTGATATCGAAACGTAAATTAACATTTTGATCTCAAAATGTTATTGATGTGGTTATTTTACATTAAAGTTGAAAGCGCCTCCCCCCTCTTTTTTACGCAATTCACAGCAGTACAAACAGAAGATTAAAAGAAATGAAATGTTGACTCTTTTTCAAACGAATTAGATGCGGATTAATTAAATTTTACAAGTTTAGGTGCTTTTCATATATTCCTGAAAACTTAACAAAAATTGCATATTTTTTCACATCGTTTGGACTCAACAATATTCTTTTATTTAAAAAAATAAAGGATTATTTTAATGAGGAGGCTCTATTCCCAGAATATTCTAATTCTATTCAATATTCTATGAGGTCTGCCAATCACCGAATTTTTTTTGTACAGTGAAAAATTATGCCATCATCATCTGCGAACTAATTTATTTCTCTTTTAATATCTATTAATCAAATGGTTCATTAAGTATTTTACTTACTGGTTAGAATAACTGAGTATAAAATCGTTAAATTAGTGAAATACTGGTGGAAAAAATTAACATACGGTGAAAATATTAGCAACAGTATAATTTTTGAATTTTTTATTGAAGTAAATGAATTACATCCTACTTTATTTATTGAAGATTACTGCTTTTTACTTTACTTTTTCAAATTAGACAAATGAATGTACTTTAAAAGACTTCAATAAATTTACATTCAGTATTCGGCCATTGCTAAAATAAATATCACATTGTTCATTTTTCGAATAATACATTAGTGTTATTGTTAAATGTTCCATTAACTTTATTACATAAAAATTGTTTAATTTTGATTATAGCACATCTATTTCTTTTTTAATATGTAAACTTGTTGAAACGTATGCTGACTTTATGATATTATATTAGATAAATCATACTTATTTCTTATTTGCTTACACTTGTACTTTTTTAAGAACTTTTTTCCAGCGATATCGAAATAAAAATTGCAACAATAACAGTAAGCAGAAATTTCCTAACTTTCATCAGCATGTAAAATCTTATCACTGATCCAGATAGTTTAAAAAAAATTTAAATTAATTAAAACAAAAAGATGATCATAAACATTTTAAATCAATATCATTAAATAAAAAATTTCATCCATTTCATAAAGTATAAATCTTTAAATATAAAAATAAAATCTCCCGGTAAAATAGTAAAATTTGGTAACAATGATATTTATAACTAATACTTCTATAGAGCCTTTACTAAAACTTCTTTTTATATTTAAGGATAATTGCAGGTGCTTGTTTATGATTCGGTCAAATTAAGAATAGTTCGGGTAAAGAATTTAATATAAATATTAACAATTAATAAAATCATATTAATCTCAGATTAAAAACATATTAATATTGAATAAACTAATAAAATCGAATTAAGAATTTAGTGAAAATATTATAAATTAAATTATTGAAGAAAAATCAAAGAAAAAAGGAAATAGATAATTTATTTCGGACTAGGCAACTGTCAAAATAAAAGGAGAATTCATCCCATTAATCCAGTAGTTAGAGAACAAAATGTGGACAATTTGGAACAAATTGGGGGCAACGATTTTTTTTGTTTTAATTGCTTTGGTAATGTCTCAATATAAATTAGTTACGTTTCCTCCCTCCGGAGAGGTGAGCGTTGACTATTAGGTCAAATAATGTGACCTGAAATAAGGCGTATTTGCTGTTTTTTACAAGTATCTCAAAACAATACTTTGTATTGAAGAAAAGTTAATAAAAAAATTGTAGACCGATAAATTTTGCATAAAATGAGTACCGATACGAAATAATTTGTTTCAAATATGTTTAATTGACCTGTGATGAAAGTTGACCGAAATTGAACACTGTTTAAAGAAATTTACCTTTTGCCAAATTATTTTCGACTCAATATTTTTATCAATGGCAACTTCTTTGATCTCTTTGTGACAATTTTTATTACCAATGCGTTGTTGTACTTCATTAAATATCGTTATTTCGAACAAAAATAAGGTGAAGACAGATTAATGTAAAAGAAAACTATTTTTTTTATTTTAAGTAACTAAACTACATGAATATACTAAAAGCTCGATACGATGACCCCAGTCATCCAAACGGTTGTTATAACGTGAGATGTGTGTACGAAAATATGGCAAATATTTTTCTAATGTTAATAAGTACTGAGCTCATGTTGACAAACCATGTAATACTTAAAAAGAAATGGGAAACTGCAAAAATGATTGGTAATAACACTTAATTGAAATAGTAATTATTTCATAAAAATATCATTTCAAATAATACATTATAAGAGAAAAGGAGGACACATTAAGATTAGCTTGCAAAATCTTATGAATACCACAGAGATTTTAACTTGAAAGTAAAACGCCCGTTGAAAATGCAGATTTCATTAAAAAAAGTAATTAAAAAAAAGAAGAAAAAAGATAATGGAATTTTCAAACAAATTAAATATGATTGCTAATTCTGTTGTCTTCCTTAAAAAAGAAATTTTTGGATTGTGAATGCATCCTTTCAATGATTGTATAAAAGGTTATTGTAAAGCCATTTGCAGTTTCCGGAAATCAGTTATAAAATGCTCTACAATTTGTGAAAATTGTAAGGAACATTTACGTATGCGCTTGCTGAGAAAGATACAGATGCTAATGAAGATAATGATTATGATAATTTAGAGACAATCTCGACGAGTGGTGTGAAGAAAATACAATCAAGGATAATGAAGGAAACATAGTATTTAGAACCAAAGTCAAAATTTGTTTTGTCAAAATTTGGGCAGTTAATTGGTGATATAGAAAAAAATTATTATACTATAAAATATTTTTCTTTTTTTGCTCCTTTTGACCATTTTTCTCTTCAAAGAATTAATTTGGTTTTAAATTAAGAAATTACAGACCGGTCAACGAACTTAATCAGTTTTTTTTCCCTCAAACCTTTTACCCTTTACACTCATAGACTCCTCTCTGGCACTATAAATTATCTACCACTCTGAATGTTAAACATTTTGCTCTTAAATATTTAGTAAGCACTTTCTTTAATGGCATCTAGATGCTATATAGTAATTGTGCAATCAGTAGATTTTGTCTCGTAAGCTCTAAGCGGTTTCGTTCGTTTTTGTAACTGTAAAAAGAGCCTCGAGTGCCAAGGTAGATTTGGGTATGGGGGTAGATTTTATGATTTCACATTCGAATGAAATTGATATTGACTAATACAATATTTAAATAATTCAATGATCTATTTAAATGAACTAATAATTATCTGGTGACACTTTTAAATGATAAATAAATTTTAATTAAATTTAATATATTTGGCTATTTATATTTTCCTAAAAATTTAAACATTCTGTAGATAGCATTGCGTTGGCAGAAATGCAATTAGGAGAACCCTTACACTATCTAATGTCACAGAAATTTTCAACTTTTATGCATAATCTGTGATGATATAATTCGTTACTTTCAAAAAATATTCATAAATTCGCAAACACAACTGTTTAGAAAGTTAATTTCCTAGGTCGAGTTTTTCAATGTATGATGTTTACTTCGGTAAAGGTGAGGGAGAGGAAAATTTATGTCAGTTAAATTGGGGCATAACTTATTAGTTAAAAAAACGGTAGTCAAAACATAAAGGAGATATCCCTTCTTCAAAAATCGTGTTAGTTATAAATATTTGTTCTTTTGTTTGTTGTGTTTTTATGTTTGCTTATTTTGCTTCATGTTTTTACTTCATTGTTTTGTTGAAGTTTGAAAAATGTACTTACATCCTTTCAGCATTTATTCTGGCAAAAAAATTGAATTTGTTTAAAAAAGTGATAATCTAAGTCAACTTTCATCATAGATCAAGTCGTCATATTTTAAGCGAAATATATCATATTGGTACTTATTTTATGCGAAGTTTACAGATGTACAACTTTTGCATATAATTATTTTCGATATAGATTGAGATATATGGAAAAAACATCCTATTTCAGGTCACGTTTTTTTGACCTAGGAGCCGGCGCTCATCCCGGAGAAGAAAGATTAAAATCGAAGCTTAAAAAACACTGCGCATCTCCAAATTCGCATGCGCAATTTTCCTGTAAGCAGTGAGAATGACGCTTAAAAAATATAGGGAGTGAAAGGATACTTAACATTTATTGATACAGAAAAAAGCAGCTTAAATCGTTTTTATTGGAGAATATAAATAAATAAAGCAAATAAGCAAAAATTTTCTTGTATTATGCGTGGGATTAAAGTGCCTGCGTGGTAAGCTGCATAAATAAATTTTACTGGTAAGTTTATCATAAGGACAACTTTAAAACCAAAGAGTTACTATTCTATTATGCACTTTTACTGAAAGTTCGAAAATTAAAACATAGTACATGTTTTGATCTATATTTTGAATTTCATTTACTTCCTATAAATGTTCGTTGTTTATTCGGCTTTTCGATTCAGTTTTCCAGTTTCGACTTTTTTTTTAAAAAATTCAAGAGTTATAATACTTAGCTTTATTGAATCAACAATTCCGTTAAACTGGAAAAAAAAAAATTTGCGCTAAGTTACCACGTATGCGCGCTTTATTTTTGAAATAGCATCAGTCCCATCCCAAATAAAAAATTTGACCATACTCAATATGTAAACTTGAGAAAAGATTTAATTTCCATTACAAATTATTTTAATAATTTTAAGTTTGTGAATGCATTGAGTATTACATTCTTGTAAGCTATTCTTCATAAATTAGGCTCAGCTGATAGTGTACACAATTGGCCGACTGAATTTGCATCGATCATATGATTTATTATTAAAAGTAGTAAGTAATCTACCTATTTATTATCACTCTTTATTTTTAGACGCAGCTATTCCTTTGATTTATACATATTGGAGCATATAAACCACTAAACTATGCTGAAAAATATTTTCCAGTAGTTAATTGAACAGTTGAAAACATCTACTTACAAACGGGCAAATTTAGTATTTATCACTCATCATGTGGTTATATAATGAAATTGGCAAGTTAAAAAAAAACTAAATTACCTATAGCCACCATCACATAAAATCATTTGAGGTTTTTACCACAAAAAACCTCAATTTTCTATAGAGCTTGTGCAAAATTTTAACATGTGAAGGCTAAAACATCTGTCTTATTGACTTCTCCCTAATGAAATGGTACTTTTTTTTATATAAACATTTGGAAAGTACATTTAATTGTATGTTTTGGCATTATATAATTGTAAGAACTGCTATTTGATGAAGCTAACGAATTATGAATGCCCATTTCTCATTGATACTTATTAATTCTATTTCAAATCACAATGTATTCAATTAAGCGCACAAACCTATACTTAAAAAACTAACATTGAATGTAGCAACCATATTTCATTTTGATTGCCCTAATATTTTTGTTTGTGTCCCAGCTTCCAAAATATTCAATCTTATGATCAGCATGTTCTTAAATAATTGTCATTGCAGATGGCTCCCGGTGCAAAAAAGAAGAATAGTAATAGAAGAACTGTAGATAATATACCAGATGGTAAAAAGAATTTCAAGAATAATTTTGCAGACAAGCCAGATAGTATTTCAAATCACTCAACCAAAGAACATGATATAGAACTTGATCAAGACAAAAGATTTAGCAAGCGAAGTGTTTCAAGTAATTGGCAAAAATATGATGAAGTACCCAGTGACCCACATGCTGACACAACGAGAGGTAAAGATTTTGAAGTTTTATTAAGCTATTCTGGAGGTTCTGAATCACAGTTGCAGTTACAGGAAGAAAAGGATTGGGAAGAAGCTGTGAATGAAAAAACTATTGCATTAGATATTAAAGATTTAGTTCATATTGTAAAAACTGTTCCTTTCCATAAGCAGTTAAATTTGCCGACAGACATTTTCACTGAATCCCAACTAGCTAGGTTTAACTCTGATGCTGAAAGTTGGAAGAAATCTTATACCCCAATTTACTCTTCAAAAATAATATCTGGTGAGGTCGAAAATGTAAAAACTGAAATTCCGGAAAATTTAGATTCAAGCTTAAATATCATCGATAATTCTGCCTCTGACGACGTTGATGAACCTGTGCCCACCAAGCTGCCTATTTTGTTAGAAGATAAAACCGAGAGTATTATTGAATCTTTAGCCTCATGTTTATCTTTAAAAACAACTTTTCCAGAAAAGAAGAGTGCTTTGAAAGAAGAGGTTGCAAAAGAAACTCAGTCTTTCCCTGATGATTTAGATTTTTTATTATCATTAAATGTGTCTTTAAAAAATCCTGTTCAACAAGAAAAGCAAAATGATAGTGAAAAAACCAATGTTGATGAGTGGTTAAACAGCTTTTTAGATGATTAAAACTTTAAAATTAATAAAAAACAATAGATTAGTGCTTAACAAATTATGCGGAAGGTATAGTTGTTATTGTTTAACAACTTTTGTGTTCATTCTTGGAAATGTAATAACTTGATTTGTGATATTTTCTTATTTATTGCAATAAAAATTGATGCTATTGAAATATCATTGCCTTCTGTCTTATATTAAAATAAGAATTAAAATTTAAATTACTGACTTGTGGCATCTGAACTTAAAGTTTCTAAATGTTAATAAATAATATCCATTGATAGGGCAGCCTTATAGCTCTACTTAAAATTATGGGTATTCCATTTTTATAAAATTAATTTCTCAACTGTACAAAAGATTTCTGGCTAGTACCTCTTAAATATTTCGTGATGATTTAAGCCTTATGAGCTTACTTTTACTAAATTAATGACTTTTATCTTTAAAAGAAAAACATTATTTCGTAAAATACCTTCACAAGCAAACATTGATTCTTTCAACTTTATGCTCACAACAAAAAAGACTATTTCCTCATTCTTATTTAAAAATTCAAGCAAAAGTGGAGTTTACTTAATAGGATTTTATTGACTTCTTAACTTTTTTTTTACTGATTGCAGTTTTGCCAAATTAAAAAGATATAACAATTATCAAAATGTTAACAAAAGAAAAGAAAAACGACAAGATCTGTAAGGAAACTTTCATGCTATTTTGTTCTAAAAGTATTAAAGTTTATTTATTTCACCAACCATCAAAAAACATAAAGATATTAAGTTGAAATAATAAAACAGGTCACAAGGGAAAAGTATTTTAGACATTTTTATCACAGTATTTTCTGAACCACTTCAATTTTTACTTTCTAGTTGTTAAAATAGTGAAGTTTATTCTAATATAATCACTTTTTCATATATCTATTACATGAGAAAAACGAACAGCTAAAGTACTTAATGACACTGATTCTTAGAAAATTAGATTTCTACAAATGTATGATTAGTTTTTATAATTAGCATGTATGCTAACCTAAAATATTACTTTGATCCATTAGCAGAACATTTCAGAATGGTTTTGCTTTTAGACCAAGCATTTCTCAAAGTACTTTTTATTGTCAGGTTTGTTGTTTCTTCTTAGTTGGCCATTCTTCATGGTTAAGGTCTTTCTTTTTTTACATATTAGTTTTTTTTTTTTTATGAATTTCAGATATTTTTCATTTTAAGATGTAAGAATTTGCTTTTGAAATTAATGAATATTTCAATTTAATGAATACTAAAAAGCATTTGATAATAGAATGTAATTCTAATATTTTTGAAGATCTTCCAAGAAATAATAAATTTTTATTTTTCAGATATTTACTTACAGTTTATCTAATTTGCATATTAAATATTTATTTTAATTATTACTTTAAATGTTACTAAATTTATAAATACAAGTTACAATTTTTAATTTTAAAAAAAATCAATTTAAACAGATTTTTGAAAATTTTTAAGGATAATATTCTTTATTGTAATGCCATTTTAATGGTTTTTAGAGGCTTTTTATTATTTATTTTTTTGGCATTTTTTAAGAATTTTTAGGCTAATGGTGCCCACATATGATTTGATTAAGTTTTCAATTTCTTTTTTTAAGTTTTTGCTCTAGATTTCTAATGTCTTTTTTTTCTTCTTTTTTATAGTGTTCAATGATGACTATAACAAGAAGAAACATCTTAAGTTTATATAAAGAATTACTTAAATATTCTGAAACTTTAAAATACACTGAGAAAAATTATTACAGAAACCGGGTCAAAAAAGAATTTATTGAGAATAAAAATACAACTAGTGAAAAAGAAATAAATTTCCAATATCAAGTATGTTGCTATTTTTTCTTTCTTCATTTTCTATTCATTGATACAATATAATGTTAAAACCTTGAAATTCAATATAAGAAAAATTTTGAGATTTAAAAGAAAAATTAATTTGAAAAGTTATATTTGTTTTATAACCAACCTTCTTCCCAGATAATAAGCATAGCTTTTCAAATCTTAAATTACAAGGAAGATGGGAAGTTAACTTTTATATGGTCATTAAAATTGGTAATCCACTGATGATGTCAGGGGTGTGTCTAGGTTTTTCTGAGTGATACCTAATTTGTGAAAATTATATTAAAAATTCGACACAAAAATATGGATTTATTGCTTCTTACGGGATACAAAAATAAAATTTTAAGAAAAAGTTTTTTCTGAAACTACCATTTTTCCTAAAGTTGAATTTCTGAAGGTACCGCTAGCATCCAGGGGCCTTGACAGACCCCTGGATGTTATGCAAACAATATGATAAATACAAGCATATATAAATTTAATATTATTTGTATTTCTTAAATCTTGACCAATAAAATATACAGAAATTTTTTTCAGGGTGGCCACAAACACTCAGAGAAAAAATTGCCAACATTTTCTCTCACGTTTCCGGACTGATTTTATTGAATTTCCCTGGTTTTTGGCTTACATTTATACGAACGTATTGTTCCATCATTTGCAACATGTCTTTATTGATGAGCCATATGGCTGAACCAATTATTTCTTTTAATATATCATCTCAATCTTAACCCATTTTTTTATGAATCAGTTAGGATAGGGGAAAAAACTTAATGTGATGAAATTTCAGACTTTTCGGGAGCCCCATTGGAATTCTGGGCCCAGTTTCACATCACTATGGGAGAAATGTCAATTTCTAGCACAAATACAAAGATTATGAACTATTTTGAGGTATCTTTTTTTTAATTTGATATATTTAACTAATTTAAATTTTGCAAGGTGTGAGTTTATTTTTATTAAAATATTTTTTTTTCCTATTATATAACATCAGAGCTTCATTTTAAGGTTATATTAACAAAAATTAAAATTGTGCTGCTTAAATAATTAAGCAATAAAGAGATTCTAGTCAGCTATTTCAAAAACTAAAAAATAGCTCCACAATTTGTGCTCAACTTTCTGAAATATTTGTTACAGAAATTCGCAGTTTTCCTGTGCAGGGTTTGCTTTAGCATCAATATAAATAAATCCTAAAATATTTTATAATTATCTTTCATATCATTGAAAGTTAAAATTTTTATTTTGTTTTTAAGAAAAAAAGCTTTTGAAAAATTAGATTTTGTTAATTAAATACAACATCATTTATCAACTTTATTTAAGTTTTTTTAAATATTGCATAAAAACAGAACAGTACCTAAAAATTGTAAACAATATTTAGTTATTTCTGTCTTTATAAATAATTTTGTTTTGCAGTCAGAAATAAAAGTTGAAATTGTCATATTTCAAATGTTTCTTTTTTTCCGAAATCACTAATCCATTTTTTGTTAATTTTTAACTCATTGTCAAAATATTATAAATAAAAGCAATAATATTATTAATTGTTGATAGAGATCTGTGAAATTGAAGTTTTCTCAAATTTCATAAAATCAATAATTATACCTCTGCATAAATTTCCAGAACTGGAAGTTAATGTTTTAGAACTTCTCAATTTGTATACAAGTTCAACTAAGATATACTTAATGTGCAATATTTACTAGTTTAAATTTGGAAGAAAAAAATTAAAAGCAATCATTGTTGACATAAAAATCTAATTTTCAATATATATATATATATACAGTCAGACCTCGATATAACGTCATCCGCATATAAGGTCACTTTTCCAAAGTCCCGACTCACTGAATAGGAATTCTTTGTTACAGATTATCGGATATATGGTCAAGTTTTAAAAATCTTTATCGCATATAAGGTCATTTTTATCTGAGGCGAGGGAAGCTCTTTACTAACAAGAGCCTATTTAACTTCCTTACAAGGCAATTACCCCTCTCGAGTTCTAGGAAAATGTGGCAGCCAACGAACAAGCTACAATTTCTGAAATTGTTTCACAAGTTGTGGACAGTGAGGACAATGATCCTGAGACTACAGCTGTAAGCCAAGAGGAAGCCTTCAATGCAATAAATGTCATACGAAATTTTTTTACAAACCATGAGGGAGTTGAGGAACATTTTGAGAAGTTACAAAATCTAGAAAACATTGTTCGAAAAATGAAACCAAAAACGAGACAGACCTGCATAAATTATTATTTTAAATAAGGTAAGATGTAATGTATGTATCTACACTTTGAAGAAATTTGTAAACAGCTTTATTTTAAATTTTAAAAAAAAAATTGAAATCTAACTTTCTTTAATTCTTCACTAATTATGTTAAAATTTATTGACTTAAATATTTAATTTATGACAGATCGTTTTCGTTCATATTGCCATTTTTATAAAGTCATAATGTGTACTATTTACGTGCTTAGTTACGAACTGCTAATGAATCGGTTAAAAGGTCACTTTTGCGATCACCCTTAGGTTCAAATTATATCGAGGTCTGTCTGTATATATATCTTTATATAATATAGGAAAAGTGTGAAATAACAAATAGCCAATCACGGAACACTTGCGGTTAGTAACGCACAAAACAGCCAATTAAAATTGAAAACGCATATCTGTGTAAAGGTAATAATTTTTAATAATCCAGTTTTTCCTTATTCATTTCAATATTGTTTTGGTTGTCATCAGCATAAGATTAACAAAAGTCGTAAAGGTATTGTTTTCCTTTAAATATTTTTGTATCCCTAATTTATTTTCCAGTACTGCTATTATTAACAAAAATATTAAATTATGGTTGTGAACTCATCAAATTTATTTGAACAATATAATGTTATAAGAACATAAATGTTCTTTTAAAAAATGATTACTTCGAAAAATCACTTCTGTTCACCAAGAAATCTAAATGTATATAATACTAATAGATAGTAATATTTAGACCTGAGAAGTCGAGGCACAAGCGTAAGCAAACAGAATTCCTTTTAATACATATGTGTTAAGTGAATAATTTTAAATTTAGTAGAAAAACTTTTTTCTGCCAAGAAAGGACAATTATTGCGAAGCAATCATCGGGGTTGGTGAGCGGCAGCGAACAGGGGGATTAGCCCCCTAGTATATATATATGATAAAATTAGGAGTAACTTTTTTTCTTCTTATTTCAGAGAGGAAGAAATTTTTTATTAAAGAGGAGACTACAGTAAATACTGCAAACCATGACATATTTATTTAAAAAACTAAATCAGCAACGAATCACTGCACCGGTGATTTTGATATTTAGAAAGTTGAAGAGTACTATAGATTATTCTAAATTTCCTAAACTTCATGAAGGAGAAATTGAAGAGCAGTTTATTAGAGGTCACGGTCCTGGTGGTTCAAATGTCAATAAAACTACAAACTGTGTTTTATTAAAACATCTTCCAACAGGTAATAATAAAACAATCTATTTATATGTTATAGATGTAATAGTTTGAAGGCAGTGTATTATAAACAGAGCATGGGGATCTGCTAAGTCCAGTCATAGCTAGGTTCTTAGTTATCTTAACAGTCTCCATAGCTATCTTGCTTTAATTAAATATAAATACAGTCCGACCTCTATTTAACAATGTCGCTAAATCCCGATAATAAGTTCGTTATATGGAAAATTCGTTAAATAGAAAATCACCTTTTGAAATACTTAAACGACACAAAACAGATTTTAAATTCATAAACAGTAGACATAATTAAAATAGCAATCGATATACATTTATCTTGTAAACTAGTATCTACTATTGATTTATTTTACCGTTACTGTTTGGCGCAGCATGGCCTCATTTGGATCTTGTGCAACTAAACCCTACATTCAATCAATCATTCTACTATTTATTTTATAAATCTTAGACATAAACTGCTTGGAAAGCAAGAATAGAGCAAAACATTATCCAGTGTTGCACAACCATGCTATTACAGTTTCAACTAAGAAAAGCTGTACTTATATATAAAATTATAGCTGCATTTATTTGCTGTGTAAAATTATAATTGCAAAGTAATTTTAAACATACATTACAACATGCGTTCTTAAGTTTAATGGCAACTGATAAGACCCGTTAATTTTGTCTGAGTTTTTTGTTTGAAATGCAAAAAAAAAGGGAAAGGGATTTTACTGCTTTCTTTAAAAGTGAAGTGGCTTCGAAAATCAATTTGAGATCATTTCCCCATAAAATGCGTTAACAAGTTTGAAATGTTGGGAGATAGGGAATGTGGATCTCGAAAAAAAGCTCGGTAAATAGAAAACTCACTTGGCTACTTGGAAGTTATTTTACGCAGAAATTTCCAAAATATTCTTGGTTCCTTGAAAAAATTCGCAAAATGGAAGTTTGTTATATAGAGGTCCGACTGTAATTCATTTTAATCCTCTTTTTTATTATTGCCCCCCAACTACTCTTTAGTTGGGGCTCTCTGACATTCTGATCTAATAATCATTATTTGAAAGAATTCTGAACTTTCATATGAAATTATTAGATGATGCTGCAGGCACAGTAATTTATACTCCTCCTTTTAACCTCTATATTCCGTTGGTATCTATTAAGGTACAAAATTTATGGTATCTAAATAATATTTTAACTGTTTTCTAGTTTTATTTATCCTGTAAGCAACAATATTCTTTTATTGTTAAAAATAAATGTTCAGAGAAAAAAGAATATTTTCCTCCACTGTTTCAGACTAAAATGCATTTCCTGGGAGGGAGAAAAAATTTTCTGCCCTGAGTAGAAGTTATGAATTTGAAATGGTTTAAGTGCATTCTTAAAATTGTGGACTATTAACTGTAACAAAATAATGAGAGAAGCATTTAGTCTTTCCAGTGTAGCAACTTAAATGCCCAAGTACAATATTTTAAGGAAATTTCGTAACAAATGACATATTTCAAATTAAATAAAATTACCATATTTAATAGAAATCATCAAAAGATGCCTCTTTTTCTATGAATTGAAAGCCTTTGTGTTGGTCATCATAAAAATACTGTATATATTAAGCCCATAAAATGATAAATATAAAACTTGGTATTTAGCAAAGTTTATAGCATAATTTTTGCATAATATTTATAGGAATTGTAGTTAAGTGCCATGAATCTAGGCTCCTACAAGAAAATCAAAAACTAGGAAGAGAACGTTTACTCACTAAATTAGATGATTTCTACAATGGGGAAATGAGTGTTTCAGCTCAAAAGAAAAGAATTGAGACTGCCAAAAAAATTTCAATTGACAGAAAAAGAGAGAAACTAAGGGAAATGAAAAGACAGTTTCAAGAACATGGAAAGTCAAGTAAATCATGAATTTGCATAAATGCTCATTTGTGTACTTAAATGCAATAATGTATTTCTGATTCAATAAAAAACTTTTTTTTGAAGAGTTTTTAGTTTTAATTACATAATTTTCATTCTTAAATCATATAATTTAATTCCACTATTATATTTAAAAGCACAAGTTGATCTTATATAAACTTAGTGGAAGAACTAGCTAAGTGACATTTTAGTAAATTTGAGTAAATAAGTATTACAGTTTATACGTTCCTTTTTGATTTCTGGCTCAATCTTTCTATCTTTAGTATGATATAGAAAACATAACTCACAAAATTTTTGTGGGTCTTTTTATTTGATTCTAACTCTTTTTATAAAGGAAAATTTTAATGATTTTTGTGCACAGCATTTGCTTGTTTTCACAGAATTTTTAATGTTTTTCATAGATGATAATTTTTTTTTTTGAAAAGATAAAATAAATATAAATATATTTAGGCTTATATTCATAAAATAAAATTTTAGCAACCTTAATTTGGAACAAACTGTCATCAAATTTTATCTAGCCTTGTTAGGCTGAAAAATGATTCAGAGGCAGCATAGTATGTATTGCTATATTAGTGAGAATTCAGCAATTTTTTATTAATGTCATTTTGTTGCATCTAGAAGTCACCTTCAAAAAGAATTCTTTTATGTGAAACTAATCAGCGTTTGAGCAAAATGGAGGTGAAAAACCATGTATACCTCTCGTTGTTAGCCCAATGCCAATGGAGTTCTGATATGTTTTTAGCAAAGTATAATATCCATCAGCACAACAATCTATGCTGGGAGGGAACAAAATAAAGTTAAACTCTGTGATTCGTTCATATGTAGACTTAATCTGTCGACTGAACGGGATAAGTCCCGGAAAAAAAATTTGATTATGGTAATTTTTGACTATCAGAAGTTTGTCTAGAGCAATAGAATTATGCCAAATGATATTAAACATTGTTGATCTTAGTTTGAGAAGGTCAAACTTTTAAAAGCAGGTTTTGCTTAATTTAATTATGTAAAGCCATCAGGAAGAGAAGCAAATAAAAAAACTGGTATTTTTTCAAAGTTAATTGTGTTTGTGTCAACATGACTCTCTCAACTTTGCATGATTTCGTAATGTTGAACATTGCTGATATATTGATTTTTAGTTTTATTTAAACTCTCAAGAAACACTATTTAAAATATAAATTCCTCCTTAATGCATGGAAGTAGCAGTTTTCAATTTTCACCAATTTTTTTATCCATTCAATGCCAAGCTAGTGATTTTCTAGGGTTGTTTATTGACTATTTGTCGCCAAATCACTTAGCTGGTTTTTCTATTGTGTAATCTTCGGAATTAATATATTAGCAATATAAATGAACGTTAAACATTTAAATTAGAACAAAGTAAGAGCTTTCCTTGAGAAATATGAATTTTTATAAAAATATCACTTAGTTTTTGCACTAAGCTCTTCATTTGTATATATATAATCATTGAACAAACTACATAAAACTTACACTACATGTAATTTGAAAATTTCATTTATTAAAAAAATAAATTGTAAAATACAATGTTTTTTATTATATATGTAGCTTGTGTAGATAGCAAAAGTATAAAAATAACATTTAAAAAATATATATTCTCAGTTCATTATTAATTTCAAGCATTTCTTAGAATTCAAAAATCCTTTTACTTTTAATCGTCAAGGATGTGTGTATGTAGTAGGCTAATTGGACAATCTGACCCTTTACTAACTACCAACAAAATTTATAATTAAGCTTATTGCAGAGAGTCTTTTATGTACATTGTGGAGTAACGGATTTTCCAACTAGCGTGCGACATATACATCGCAAAATGATTCATGCCATATTTTAAGTCCACTATACCAAGCTTGCAGAATAAAATATAAATTGTACAAGATATTAGAACAAATATTCATGAAATATTAATTATATTTTTATCTAAAAAGAATTTTTCATGTTACAGTTTTGAATCATTTTTGCAAATAATGTACAATAATTAAATCATTGATTGTTTTATCAAATCATTGAATTTTTTCTGGACCAAATACAAAGAATTACAAAAGTTCACATTTTCTAGGTTATGTTTAACAATATTTTTGCTTTGCATAAATCAACAATTAACTTATTAAAATAGATGGAATGCTGAACAAAAATTCTAGAAAGCTCATGAAATGAAAATTTTCGAGAAATGAATTATTATGTGTAAGATTTTAAAATTAAAATACAGGTAAAAGCTTAACGTAATAAATCAATTACAAGAGATAAAGAATAGAAGATTGAAACGAAAGAAAAATGCAATAAAAATCATCTTGTGTCTAAGTTTATTAGCTTTTTTTCACCATAGTGACAATAACAGTGTAACAAAACAAAAAAACGGACCACTATGAATAACTGTTGCTCTAATAATCGGATCTTCACGTTCTAGGACTCGAACTTAATGGTTCGAGGTGATGACATCAAATATGCTAATAATTTCGTGATGATATTTAAAGTTACGAAATCAGACACAAAAGCACACTTTTTCTGAATCGACATATTTTTTTATTGGCGTACTCGGATTTCAGACCCCAAAACATAGGGGGTGGCTGCAATCTGGGAAATAGGGTCCTCAAAGTTTGATCACGAGAGCGATCCAAAGTTTGGACCCCATGAAGTTAATTTTACTTTTAGCGTATTTTCCTATATCTCAAGAACTTTTTAAGTGAACTGAAAATTTTTTGCACACAATTATAAAATTCGTTTATCTTAAAATGCAAGAAATAAATTTTAGTAAATATTTATTAATTTATTTCATAATAATAACAAAAAATTTGTATTGTACGGTGTAAAAATTTTTACATCATTTTAAAGTACGTAATTTAACTTAGCAAAATTTAAACGAAATGGGTTGAATAGTTCTAGGGAAATCGAATTTTAAATTATGCATGGAATTATCTTTCGGATTAACATATTTTATAATTGTGAGCAAAAAATTTTCAATTCACTTAAAAAGTACTCAAGATAAGGCAAAATATGCAAAAAATATAATTAAAATTAAGGGGTGCAAACTTTGGATCGCTTTCTTGACCAAAGTATGGGGACCACATTTCCCAAATTGCAACTACTCTCTATAGTTTGGGGGTCAGAGATTTGAATACTTCGCACTGTACTATCAATTATATGTGCTTTATATTAACTAATGTAAAAAGTATATGTTTGGAGAAAAAATGTCTCATTGTTAAAGTATGAGTTTTTAGTCAAAGAAAAGTTAAGACTTCGCTCAAGAAATTATCAGAAACAGAAGTGAAATCGCATAATGATTACATAGTGAATAACTTATGTATTCACAATAGTTTTCAATCTTAAAAAATTAGTGTGGATAGAATATAGCATTGTTAAACCCAAAATAGTGCAGAAAATGTCAGCTGCAGGGGTGATTGTGGGTCCACTCAAAAATCCTGAAAATTTATTGAGTAAAATCATTTAAAAAAATTTATATCTTTTTAAATTTAATTTTCAGTAAATTCAGTAAGTCTTTTTAAATTTAATTAATCCGGATTTTTTTCAGAGCACAATCACCCCTGGTCAGCTGTGAAATGCAGGTGAAATAAGATTTATTACTAAAAAGTGTTAAAATTAGGAATTGAAGTAAAACATAACATAAAAAGTATTAAGTCGTTATTTTAAATTAGATATTGTGTTAAACTATATTTTTGATCACCAAATATATTTTAATATTAATAACATTATAAAAAAAAAAGAAATGATATCAAATAACTTCTGATATTTTATATACATACTATAGAATTTATTCTGGGCTTTTGATTTTCTAGGTAACATTTCTCTGTAATTAGTTAAGATAATTGAAAATGCATTATACTTCACTTAACATTTTAAAAAAAAATCACCATTGAAGTAAAGGAGATTAACAATTATAAAATATCTACATATACACTTTGGAAGTCCCATACACAAGTAAATTATTTTTAGCAAACATAAATGTTTTTTTTTTTTTTTTTTACATAATAAACTTAATATGTTCAGTTACAACAACATAAATTGATTAAAAAAGTAAGGAAATAGTAGTAAGAAAAATGCATACATATTCTTTCATTAATTTTATCAAACATAACAAATATTAATTCATATGATAAAATATGGTTATATATGTACTATGTCATAAATACAGTTTTAAAAAATATCAGATCATCAAGTAAATAAAGCAAGAAGTACAACAATTTCAGAAAAAAATTAGTTGTAAATAGAATTGTATCTAAAAATAATTCATTTGTACACTTGTAAAACCTGTTTTTCTTTCATTTATATAATTCATTTCTAAGTTTCATTTAAATAAATATTTCCTTTTTATCATTAATAAATACATAAGATCAAATTCACTCAATTCCACTTTCTGAAATTAATTGCACAATTTCTTAAAGTAATTTATTTATTTATTTTTTTTTGGAATATTTAAGCTCAATTTAAATCTCTTAACTTTACATAATGTGATAAATGATTTAAAAGTAAAATGTAGTTTATAGAAGTAAAAAAAAGACAAGAAAAGATCACTGGGCTCATGGAACCTATGTTAACCTAAAAAAAAGCAATACCCAAGATAGATTGAGGGTATTTCATTATTTTAGCAAAATACAATATACAAAAATATTTTAAGTTTCTTATTATTTACACCAAACTTATTAGATTTGTATCTAAATTAAAATCACTGCATTGCTTAGTTAATATTAATATCCTTTAACACTCTTAAAAGGAGAGGATAAACTGTTGCTCTCAGACACAACCAATGTATTTATTATGGTGTCATGGAGTATACAAACAGAATGAACAATGTTCAGTAGCAAATGAATCCAAGAAGCACCACAATGAAATGTTTAAATGAAAGCTGTGAATTTTATTGATTTACTTCTTCTTCTTCTATATTGAAATTTCATTCAATATGATATTTATAAGAATTTTGAAAGATTAAAGTTATACATAACCAAATTTGAGACTTAATTAAACTTAAAATTCAATTAAAAAAACAATTAAATTTAAAGTATATTTTAAGATTTTATACTATAAAAGTAGTAGTAACAATAAATATATTTGTAAATTAAATAAATATAATTTAAAAAGTTAAAATATTAGATTGAGTTAAAAGTTTTTCCAGTACGTTCTGTAGTTAACAATTAAGTTTAAAGAGAGCTTTTTATTCATCAGATAATAATTTATTTCATAATAGTAACAAAAAATTTGTACGGTATACTCTCAAAATAAATCTTAAAATCTAAGACCGCAGTTTAAATAAATGTACAACAAAACTTATAAATAAAAACCTTATGAGTAATAATTTGAATGATTTAAGAAAATTTTGAAACAGTTAATTTATAATAAATCTTAAATAAATTTTTTAATCATTAAATGTGTTGTGTAATGAAATTATTATGGTTGTACAGTTCATTAATTTGAAAATGGAATTAACCTAAAAAATTCACCACTGTCTTATAAATTCATATTTTACAAATTTTTTTAGTGCAAATGAAGCAACTCCTTCATTTCTTAAAACAGCAAGTGGGCTTTTTAATAAAATTTAATTTATATGTTCTGTTGCATTTTTTCAGCCTAACTTCATACAGGAAAAAGCTTTCCACTGAATCTAATAAATATTAAAAATAGACTACAAAGAAATTAATAATACAATAGATATCAATTCTTTAGAAAAAAATATCATATGTAACAAATTTCATCAAGATTAGAAAAATTTTGAGAACTATTATGGAATCGCAAAATATGTAAAACCAAATTTTTCATTAATCATAAAAATTAAAACTAAAATTGAATCTTTAGCATTGCTTGAGATTCTTTTTTTCTTCCATAATTTTTACAAAATATAGTGTCAGTAAGGATGTACTTGAAGGGGGTGAAAAAAGCACTAAACTAGTACCTTTTTTTAATATAAGTCATGGATATGCAAAGGAAAGTTAATAAAACCTCAATATTTCAGCAACTTATTGATTTTTGAAATAAAAATTCTATTCCAAAATCATTGAGTTCAAAAGTTGTTTCTAATCAACAACATAAATGTTGATTAATCTCTTTAAAAATGCAATTAGAAATTTTACATGATTTTTATGGCCATTTAAAAATATTTTAAAACATGTGTTATCCATAAACATTTCCACATTCATATATAGATTTTTTTAAGGCATCAGATACTTACACAATGTAAAAAGTAAGAAAAATGTTGCTTAGTAAATATTAAAGCAAAATAATAGCACCAGTACCAAAAAATATCTACATTAAAAAATGGCTCTCATAGTAATAATTTTTCTTACAAAAATAAACATTTGTGAAATGTAAAACAGAAAATAACTTTTTAAAAACACAGCTTAGTTACTCCCCATATTAGTTTTGAAAAGATGCCTCCACTTTGTTGTATGCTTCTTCTTTATTTGGAACAAGAACAATTTTTCCAATGTTTTTACGTTCTACCATACATTTTGTAGCTTCAATAACCTGAAAAAATAAAGTATTTCAGTTTTAGCATATGTATAAATATAAATTAAGTTAGATGAGATTAAAATTATTAAAGTAGTACATATATGCGTAAAAGATGTATATATGCACACTCCTTGATTTAAATAAAAGCTATTCACTGACAATCCTGAAATTTAATTTAAACTTTTAAAATTTGGACTAGTTATTCAACAGAAACCTCTCGGAATTCGATGCAACATGGAGGCAAAACACTTTATTTTATCAAATCAAATATTCTTTACAATTATTTATTATAAAAGAGAAGAATAAACATAGTTGAATTAAATTGTTCCATAAAATACCAAATGAATCGTTCAATTTTCTTACTTTACAAATCCATTAACTATAACTCATATCATCCCATATTTTTATCTAGGTTTTATATATAATATTTCAATTAATGTTATTTTGATTTATTTAGTTTTCACTGTACATTTTTGTTATTTATAGTTTGATTTTCAAACTATCACTTATATCTTTACTTATATTCTTAATTTCTTTAAATAAGTAGCAATTCTGAAAAATGTAGGTTTTTATCAGTATTTTTAATGTGGTGTGTTACTTATTTAGGAAAATACAGTAACACACAACTATTTGAGATTCTCGCAACCTTCATTAGTTGAGCTTTTACTATATACAGATATAACAAAAGATATTGATTGTAGGCTAAAAATATTGGATGTTGATTGAGTTTAATGACCATAGAACCAGATGGGGCTATGGTGTGCCTAACTTAGAGTAAGAAAAAACTTACAGTAATACATTATACACAAGGTAATAAAATTTAATTCTATTAGATGCTATGCAAAACATAAGACAGGAAAAAGTTTCTAGATAAAACTGTAATAATCTAAAGAAAATAAACTTTTAAAAAAAAAAAAAAAAAAAAAAAGATTTTTGACACATGCAATTAAACTTACCTCGTCAAAAGACCAAACAGAGTCAATTCTGGGTTTGATCACATTATCATTGTAAAGAACCATTAATTTATCTAAAACTGTTCTGAAACATTCAGGATCCTCCTCAAAGATTGTATTAATACTTAGACCACATACTGCATTATTCTTTTGGATTAAATTGTAAATGCTGATATTTTTGGTCTGCCACCAAACTTTAAAGTTCTTTAAAGGATTTCTCTTCTCTCCATTTATCATACTGCTAATACCTAATAGAAAGAATTTAAATTAACGCGTAATTAGCCTTCTAAAATAATAAAAATATAAGATTCAAAAGAAATTTAATCCTCCTACACCTTTTCAACAATGCACTAATGATAAGCTTTATAGTTTAGGGGGGACTAGAATGCATATATTTTCTAAAATAAAAATACTTTTTAAAATATTTTAGTTAATAACCATTTTTTCTTTTCTTTTTTTTTACAACACATTACAATTTCGTTAAAATCCCTTAAGGACTATTCCTTTAAGACCATTCCTTAAACTATTGCTATTTAATTCAATCTCAAAAGAGACTTCTCATAGTAAACATATGCTTAATATTTTGATTGCAATTCTTATTAAACCAGAAAAGCCATAATCTATTTTATATTTTTAAATAATTAGGTTTAAAAAGACAAGTTTAATTTTTAATTTATTTACTATTAAGTCCAGAAAAGGCTGATTATTTTTAACAAACTATTTTGTCTTAAAAAAAAATTAAAAAAAAAAAAAAACACATTTCTAGACAATCACAAGAGTAAAGAAAATAAAACACTCTCAAATACACTTGCATGTAACTTACACTAAAGAAGCCACTTCTCTGATACATTCCACTACTATTATAATATAATGTCACAATGTTATTTGTTAATTTAAAACAACGTTAATTTTAAACAAAACAATGTTAATTTTAAACAAAGTAAAATATATGTAGAACAAAATTTCAAGTTTCAACACTCTTAATAATTTCTTTCTAAATTCAAGTTTAAACTTTTGATTTACTGGACATGCTGATTCCAAATGCTATGACAAAACTGTTATCCCAAAATGAGTTGTGTATTAAAGAGAAAAAAGGAATCGTTTGATAGAGTGGTGCTTCTAAATTGTATGCTTACCATCATGAATTAAAACTAAACAAGAATTTTTTTCTCTAGTTCTTTTCATTGTAATGGTTTTATAAAATAACTGTGACAAAACTGTAAAAAGGAGGACAAAACCTTTTGGTCCCACTTACAACCTGCAACTGTCCAAGTTGGCAGATCAAATAGGTCTTTTCTACAAACTATTCTTATATAACAAGAAAACTGGTTATGGGAAAAGCATATATATTAACACATAGACAAATGAAAATTTAAAGTTTAATTCACATAGATTTTTATTTGGATGAGCTTAGCAACAAAAATATAAGAAAAGGCCACATTAACACACAAAAGTTTGTAAATAGCAAGATATCTTGCTAAATATTAACATTTTCCCTCTTTTAATAACGAATTAAACTAAGAAATTTCTATTACAACGTTCATGATGTTAATCTTAATTCAAGAAAAAATATGAATACACATTTGGAATTCAAGTTGCCTGACATAGTAACTATGTGAAAATATTACATTTAAAAGTATGTTGGCATTAACTGCCATATTTTCTTAAATATAGGTAAACTAAATTTATATATATTCTAAATATATACAATTTATACACATTTATATTTATACTAATTTCTACATATTTTAAACATATAGTTAAACCAAATTTATACATATACTGTCATATATCTCTTTAAATTGCATTAATTAAATGAGCAGCAAGTCAAGAAAGTGTGGAAATAATTTGCGCAGTGGCATGAAATTCACAACTCGCTTACCAACATGAACTATACGCCCCATGTGTCTCAAACATCTTTGGGCTTTTATGAAGTCATTTCCAGATAAACAATCCAAGACAACATGAACACCTAGAACATATTTAGCTCTAAATAACAATATCATGAAATCAATATACGAAAAATAATGTATAAGAAAATGATCACCATTTGTAATTACCTGAAGGCGATATTCTTAAAACCTCACTCATAAAATCACAAGTTCGATAATCGATGGCATGATTAACTCCATTTTCCTTAATAACATCATGTTTACCAGATGAGGCAGTACCAAAAATTTGAACATTTTCAATGCTTTTGGCAATCTGGGTTGCAGCCCAGCCAACACCTCCTAAACAGCAAATTAATTTTTAAAAATACTCTAGTATTACTTGCTAAAATGTCTATGAAATAGAATGCAAGATAACTTTTAACTTATATGAAAAACAATTTAAAAATTATTTAATAATAATTAAATTTAATAAAACTGAAATTTTTGAAACTTTTAAAAAACAAAAGAAAATTATTAAAAAGATATTAAGAAAATTATTTAAATTCAAGAAAAAAGCAGTTCCTGCTATATTTATGTTCTTTACACAAATTTAAATATTTCAAGTTCTTAGCTTAAAAGAAATACAACAAATAAAATTTTTAATGTAAAATAAAATATTCTCCAATCTGTAACACAATTCTAAAAAGAAAAGTCGAAATGCAAGAAATTAAAAATTTTACTTTATGCAAAATGTAATGTCATTATTGGAAGAAGAAAAGAGAGAGAGAGAGAGAAAACCTGAATTATTGAGTGTAAGTGAATATCTATTCAGAATGTAATTCCAGGTAATCAAACATTTGCATGCATTTAGCTTGATATGTAATACCATTAATGTCAAACTTCATTTTCTAAACCTGTGTTACACAGAATGCTATTAAAAATACTTTTATTGATTATTAAGTCCCTCACTAAGTATTCTTATATCAGAAGTAATTGAAGTTTCAAAACAAACTTTTCAAATGATTTTTAATGTAGTGTCAAGATAAAAATTAGAAAAGATCATTACTTAACATTAATTTATTTATAAAAAGCATATACACACTCTAATCTATACACACTCATTGCTCATACATAATTCACCAAACCTATAAGGTATAATTTTTCTTCTCTTCCGACTATTTCCCGTACTGTTTTTCTTTTTTTTTTTTTTAAATGTTCATCGAACTGAAAGGCTTTAGCTAAATTTTTGGCATTAACGGATAAGGTCTCCATTGGAGAAAATCGGTATACTGCAATATCTTTTACTTCCAGTTCTTCAGATTTTAATGGTAAGCGTGACAAACAGCTTTTTACAAATCCAAGGAAAACAAAATAAATAACCTTATGCGTGTAGTACCTGCTGCAGCTTGAATCAATATACTCTGTCCAGGTCTTAAATTACCAAAATCCATCACAACCAAATATGCAGTCACATAGTTTGTAATAAGGCAATTTGCATCCATATACGTCATGTTTTCAGGTATAGAATAACATTGGTTTTTGTGCACAGAGACAAATTCAGCACACATTCCATAAGTAAAATTCCAACATAGCACACGATCTCCCATCTGAAATAGAAATTAAATTTTTAATGAGATATAATAACAAACAAACAAAAAAATCACATCTCAGTTTATAATTATCAAAACTATTTTTCCCTTTTTAAAGTTTTTTTTTATCTAAAATCATATAGAGCAATGGGTTGTTACCTACCTTCCCTCTTTTTTTTTTTGGATTTTACATACATCATCATGTGTATGTGATTCTCAGAAAATTGATTAAACACCTTTGCTACCACCCTATTTCTTCTAAATAATAAATTCTTATACTGTTTATCAGAAAAAAAATTTAGAAAAAAAAATTTTTTTTACCAATAATATATTTCTAACAAAAAATATGAAAATAAATTAAAAAATTACAGGTATTCATGTTGACTTAACAAAAATTATTCATAAAAAAAAATTTTGGGCTTCTTTTAAATTACTTACCACAGGTATGTTTTTTTTAATTATGTTTAGAGCTTGCTTATGATATATGCCTGATTTCGATTTCAATGCTCTTATCCGAGGAACATAACCATTTTTAAGTTACAAAATGCACAATGTTAGGGTTCAAAATTAAAATAAAGCTGTAATTGTAAAAATGTAAGGTAAATTCTACTTGAAAGTATATAATATAATGATTTACTTATACAAACATAACTAAAATTTTCAGTCTCTGCAGATAAAAAAAATATATTTAATGTAAATAATACAAATATAATTACAATATTTCAATATAAATTATCATAACAAATTTATACGTGTAGAAATGTAGCAGAAATATAAGCAGGGGTCTGTCTAGGTTTTACAGAGAGGTACCTATTTTGTGAAAATTTAGACATAATTTGTGAAAAATTAAAAATTATATTAAAAAATCAACGCAAAAATATGCTCAAAATATGGATATACCGTTTCTTAAGGGATACAAAAATAAAATTTGAAGAAAAAGTACTTTGTGAAACTACCATTTTTCCTAAAGTTGAATTTGTGAAACTACCGTTTTTCCTAAAGTTGAATTTGTGAAGGTACCGCTAAACGGTAGTAAATTTGGCCTGGACAGATCTCTGATAAGTTTGTATTTATCTCAAAATTTATTTTTTTCTATAATTCAGAACATAAAATTTGTCACTGTTACTAATACATAATCAAATTTATGTGATGGCTGTGATTAGAATTTTGAAATAAGAAATGTTACAAATATGTAATAAACTTAATTTCCCTACAAACACTACACATTTTTCCTTAAACAAAGCTTACAAAATCAAATTATTTCAATTTGATTCTTTGATAAAAACTGAATTGAATTAGACTATATCTTGGTATATAAGTTGACCCTCTACTTTTGATTATCAGGTGGATTTCTGGTACGTAGGGAGAGTAAGTCACCCACTGAAACAAAATATAAAGAAGAATTATAAAAATTTCTTAAAATTAAACATATTTCACATTGTCCTCTCTGAATATCATACTTTTGTGCTGCAATAAAGATGCTATGGGATGACCCCTCAATATAACGAAACTAAACACATCAAATGATACTATACATGAGGCAAAATGTGGATCCAAATGTTGTAATATCTTTTTTTATAAGTGTAAAATTTCAAATCCTCTGGATATAGGTGACGATTCTTTTTTTTGGAGGGGATTTTGCAGATGGGGATGAAGTAGAATCAATTGCAGAAGGGGACACTTATAATGACACTGCCAATGTTATTGAATCAAATACAGATGTTCCGGAATCTTTAACATCATACCTTTATAATGTGTTTTAAAGCTTCATTATGTTATATATTGTGAAATACTCTTGAATAAATTATCGCAGCTATTCTTATTCCTATTTTTTTAGAACATAATTTAAAGTATTGTTACCAAAAATACTTTATACGTAAAGAAAATATGAGATAAAATGTAAAATTATATATAAAAATAGTTTTAGGAAGGGGTAAATTGATGAAGAGTTATTCATATCCATCTCATTGTTTTAAAAGCATCAATATTTCACAATCAGCAATAGTCTGACTTTATTGACCTTTTGATTTTCACAAGAATTTTGGGGGGTTGAAAAGGCTACTCATACACCAGAATATACGGTAGTAACTTATATATAACAAGCAGAAAAAAATTCTGACACTTTTGTTTGTGGTATCTTAATTAACAATTTAAACAGATTTAGTTAAAAGGCTTTTGGACCACTATTGGCCTACAGGCCATAGGTTATGAATCCCTGCTCTTATATAGATTAATGCAATAAAAACAGACATTTATAATACAGACATATACAAATTTCTCATTCTTCACTTACCATAAAACAATATTTTAATAATAAAAAAGATTTGTTGTTATTCTTTGTAATTTTGATCATAATTTCTGGTTTCATAATGATGAATCAGTAAAATCAGCATTTTTTTTTTCTTTTTTAAAGTTTCAATTAAAAGTTTCAATTAAAAGTTTTAATGAGATCCCAAATTTTTTTTTAAAGATCCCTTAATACTATGATGAAGATAATTTCCTACATTAAATTCAAGCTTGAATACATTTTTTTAAAAATCTCAAACTATTTAGTAAAATAAAAATTATTCCAACATTTATTTTACTTAAAATGGAACATAAAAATAAATTTTTGGAAAAAAATCTAAACTTTCCTTAAAAATAAACTTAACATGGTTAAAAAAAAAAAAAATGAAGGAATAAAATTATTTTGCATTTATAAGGCATCATATGACAAGTAATATCAAGTATCCAAAACTCATTCTTACACCTTTATTGAACTAAAAAATCTTAAATATTCAGAGCTAAAAAATTTCATTTACTATCAGTTAGATCAGAAGGTAACATTCAAATTTAATGATCATATACAAATTTCTTATATTAAGCCCACATTTACAATAAGCTACATTATTGCAAAATTTAATACACATATTTTCATCATAATATATTTATTTGCAATCTAAAATAGATTTAATTACGAAAATTTAAACTAAAGGATGCAATGGCTTTCAATGCATAGCATAGCGGTTATAAATTAATTGCAGATAAGTATAAGTGACGTCAGTTTGAGAAACATAAGACCTCATGTTTTAGCTAAAAATGAAAGTGCGCATTTTTTAATTAAAAATAACTTAATAAGTAGCTTTTTAAAAAAAGTAAGAAAAGGTATGCATTTGAAAGTAAGAAAAGGTATGTATTCAGATTTCTTTCTTTTTTTTAAATGTCATTCTCCATTATGGATAAACATAAATTTGTATTTTATGAACCATTTTTAAAGAGATTACATTAAGTGACCACTTTATATATAGTGACCATTTAAGCTGGTCTCGAGTGTGGTTACTTCGGACAGGTTCCACTGTAATAAATAAACTGTAACAAATAAAAAGAAATATATAATTTACAAAAAAAAGAAAGAATTTTTTAACTTTAAAATCAGAATAAATACTTAATTTGAATTCAGTAACATTTTCTCCAACTTCTGAAATAACACCAGCACCTTCAACACCCATGCAAAATGGAGGTTTAACTCCCTTGTAAGTATATATTCCTTGTCGAACATATAAGTCAGCAAAATTCATGCCACAGGCTTTAATTTCAATCACAACATGATCCTTTTCTGGCTTTGGTTTAGGTATTTGCTGCACTTTAATTTTATCATAGCCACCAAATCCAGTTAACATTATAGCTCTCATTGTTTCCATGTCTACAAAACAGGTAATTAAGTCAGTAAATGTTTCAAAACAGTTCAAACTATAAGTGGACACAAGCATTTTGAGGGGAAAAAACTTTAAATTATAAACCAATGTTCATGAGGGAAAAAAAAACTATTAATAGAAAGAATTAGAGGTATATTTAAATAATACCTATACCTTTTTTACCTAGGTATAATTTAATACCTATTTTTTAAGCTCAAATTTTTTTAAAGTATATAGATATAAATATTGTAGTAAATAAAATTTTTCTTAAATTTTAAACACTATTTATTTAAATCCATATATAGAGCTTTCAAAATAAAATTATGGGATAGACTATAAAATAATATTAACTTTAACTTATAAGTGGTTATTATCTCTTATTAGGGACATTTTGTTATAAAAACTAATCATAAACTTACATAAATTAAATTTGACACAAATTATCTTTATACATTCATTACGTTTAGATTTTATCAATGACAACACTTCTAAATTCTATTATTAATATAACCTTTTTATTTTCAATTATACGCAAAAGTTGTTCTCTGCGAAGTCAATAAAAAATTTTAGCTCTTTTAACTGTTTATTAATTAATTAGTGTAAGTAAATATGATTGCAGTTCAATGAATTCATAAAAGTTTTGCTTCACTATTTTAATTAAAAACAAGTCATTTTGATAGATGTTGGTTTACATAGTCTAAGATTAAATCACTTCATCATTACAAAAATCCTTTGAAGGTGAATAAGTTTACTAATATGACAAAAGGAATTATCATCATCAATTCTGCAAAATAATTAAAAACATTTATCAATAAATTAAGTCAATATTAGTTGTCATTCTATTTGAATATTTTGAAGTTCACATTCTATTACATACTGTCATCTATCATCTACATTGAAATTAATTAAATATATCAAATAAACAACAATTTATATAATATTTTAATAATTACAATACGATAAATACATTAACAACGGAAAAATGATTAGAAAGAAAAAAAATTACTTAGGGGAAATATATCAGCAATTAAGTCAACAAGGCTTTCACAATTAAGAAAATTCTTAGGGAAAATCAGTCTCCAAAACCAATCATTAAAAGATTCTCATTCTACTTGCAACTGTTTTTAAAGAATTTAGAAAACATGACAAAATTCGAGAGTTATAGGCAGTAAAAAAAATCTTGATAAGAGTATTTAATTTTGTATTTCCATTAACCATGCATTTAGAACCAAATAAAAGCAGTCATTTTATAAGAAAAAATAACTTCTTTTAATTACTGCCTGGAATATTTGTGTTAGAAAAGTCGAAAATTGTGTATTAAAAGTTAATTGTTAGCCCTGATCACATGAAATAATTTTTTAAAATGAAATACCTTCCATTGTGATGAATGTCGTGGTAAATGGTCTGCTAAAAGTTTTCAAGTTAAGCAGAAAGATAACAACCACATATTTCTTGGCGAAAGATAAAGATAAGTTATATTTTGGCCTAGGGCTAAAATTCCAAGATTCACGTGGTTTTGTTTATTATTTTTTCCCGCGGAAAATTTACCTTCTTTACGCTAGAAAGTACAAAACAACGCCTTTTATTTACTTAAGGACCGTTGACGCTGTATGCAATTCACGCACCTTCAATCGCCTAGTTTGAGAGTTTTTATGTCAGTTTACCAATCAGGTTTTCATCTCCATCGACCACGATCAGAGTTGTGTGAATAGAATACAGCAAAAATGGCCCATTCGGTGAGGAATATTCTACATCAGAAACCATATCTTAGTTAGAGGTTATTAGCGTTTTAGTTTTGTTTTCATGGAGATGCGCTAATTTGATGCGGTGAAAGCCGAGAAAAATGTAGTAAATAATGTTAAATAATAGTAAATAATTATATGTAACAATAACTAATCAGATTTTGTTCTGAAGATTCGTTTGAATTAAAAAATATTAGATTGTTTAAGAAAATGGTATGGAAATACCTAAGAAGTAAATTTATATTACTTCAATCACATATATATTTTATTTATTTTAAATTTTTTCCAATTAATGAAATTTGTTCCACAAACAGTGTTATACTTTAATTTTTTTTTTTAATTATAAGGTTTGATGGTTGACAAAATTGACGAGTAGCATGTCGGAAGGACCTGATGTTTCTCTAGAAAATGTCACAATAAAGCAAAAGGATGAAAAAGCTGCTTCTTCACCACCTGTTCCTCCACATGATCTCTCTTTAAATCTTGATTTATATAATTACGACTCGCCTGATGCTCAATCTTGTCAGTATGTGCTTACAAGTCCTCGATCTTTAGAAGCTTGTTCCAGAGTTGGCGTGAAGGTGCACTACTCTTTAATATGATCACATTATTTAACTCTTGTGCAGGTTAAAATTAGCTTATTCAATTTTATGTACTAATATTTTGTTAGCTATAGAAAAAATCTACGTAAACAAGAAAAAAATATAAATTTAGATTTTTATTTATTTTTCGCAATTTTGCATGGTAGTTACCAGATGTAAGGAATATTTGGCCAAATATAGACTAGACAAAATCAGCACAATTTTAGGACAATATTCCTTTAAAAAAAACAGAGCAAGAAGAAAAACTAACTTAGTTATAATTTACAAAACTGAACACCTATCTGAAAACTTATAATTTATAGTCTGCTTAAGGAAAAAATAAATTTCTCAACTTTATTAAAACTGATAAACTTAAATTTTACTTCAAAAATTTAATAAACTTATTTTAATTTCAGAATGACCCCATTCTATAGTAAATTTTTATTTCTTCCCATCATATTTTAACATTTAGATTACTGAAAAACTCATATTATTTTGTGGTCACTAAACTTAAAATTTTTTTATTTAACTTGATGAGAATAAATAATTTAAGTTAATATAGTTTCAGCATCTGCATATTTAAGAATAAATTTGCAGAAAAGATTAACAAAAAAAACTTGGACCTTTCACTATTTTAGATCATAACATAGATACTCAATTAGTGTAAACATTATTTATTGATAATTTTTAAAAATTAAATTTATTGTCACAAATATAATACAAGATTGGATGATAGAAAAAAAATTTTTAAATAACAAGTCGTATAAGCAATTACACACATTTACTGCTCAATGTTATAGTTTTTATTTAGTACTGTATTCTCTTCCACACACTACATTTCTACTAGCATTAAAACTCAACCAAGTTAATAACTAATGACAAATTGCAAAAACATAAGTTTTTGTGGTATGCAATGAAAAAATAAAACGAAGTTCAATATCTTTTGACTTCACTGATAACACTGAATGTTGATCTCAATATTTAGCTATAAGATGAAAAATAGGCAGCATAATAGATTGTGGTCAACATAAATAAAGGTGCATTCTTTTGATGTGAGCAATAGAATTTCCAAAAACAGCAGAGATGTTTTTCTTTCAGGAAGTAAGACAATGTAGCTGGTGGTTGCCTACATATGTTTGTAAAATAAACATTTTGGGTTAAGATTGTAAGAACAAAACAAAATGTTTGTTTTTCATTTTTCTATATTGATGCCAGAAATTTATTTATTAAATGTCTTTTATTTATCTCTTTTTTTTCCAGTAAAATTGCTCGCTTAAAAATTGTTGCAATAGCGGAAGGCTAGTAATTTTTAACTTGTTACGAACATACAGTTTTTGTACATTTAATGTAACCATTTAGCACAGGATCTCATAATATGCACTTGTTATATTCAGTATTATAGGAGTCATAATAATGCTCTATAATAATAACAAAAAATCAAGAAAAAAAAATCAGGACAATATTTTTTTATTAGGAATATGAAGAAATTTTAGACCCTTACACAGGGTTTCCGCTACGGTAGCTTTTTTCGCAAAATGCGAAAAGACACCTCAAAAATGCTAAAATTCAACAAAGCATTTTCGCATTTTTGCTAAAGGATTTTACTAAATTCCATTTAAAAAAAAGCTTCCGCGAAAAACCATGTTCAGAAGAAAGTTTCAAGTTTAGAAGAAATAAAAAATGGCACCGGCACTCATATGAGTTTTTTAGATGATGTGCCTAAGAAGAAAAGTGAAAAATTTGAGTTTCAGGGCCATATAATTTTAGATGGACTGAAACAGAGGGAAAGATTCCGTAATTTGATGCACAATTTTTTAAACTGTATCATTGAAAATATTACTGATAGATTGGGAGATTTGGATAAAATCGAAATGTTCAATATATTTATACCTAGCAGGATGCCCCATAGTTCGGAAGAATTACAGCATTATGGTGTAAAGGAAATCCGTTGCATTTTCAATTTGTTTTCGGAATCTCCCAGAAAAGATTTTCAGTTTACAGAAACTGAATTACTTTGTGAATGGGGATTATTTAAACACATCTTAATGCAACGATGTAAAAACATGTCATTTAATGAATTACTTTTATTTTTATATACCAATGATGTGTCTGAACAGTACCCATTAATAACTTCTGTTATAGAGTATTGTGCAACAATACCAATGCACACTGTTGACTGTGAAAGGGGCTTTAGCTGCCTTAATTTGATTAAAACTAATATTCGAAACAGGTTGTTAATCAACCATGTAAACAATTTGTTAATGATTAATATTGAGGGCCCTGAAAGTGCATTTAACTTTCAAGAAGCATTTGTAAAATGGGCAAACATGAAAGAAAGGAAGATTGTTAATTATAAACCAAAATGTTTTGATAAATAATAAATGTGTTTTTTTTTTTTTTAGGTATTCTTTTTGATATTCTTGTACATTAAGCTATTCTTTGTCAGATAACTTACAGTACTTGTTTGATATAAAGTAATTTTATAAGCCTAATGGCATTTTAGCATTTTGCTAAAACTTTTTTTCAGATTTTAGCTTTTTTGCTAATGAATTTTTAGACTCAGCTTAAACCCTGCCCTTACAAAAAAATTTTAGAACACTAGTTCTTAAAATGATCATATATTGTTCTGCAATGTTTAGTATGATATGTACTATTTTAACAATGCTCCAAATTCTTATTTCAATACTGTCTTTATGAATGTTTTCAGAAATAGAAAAAAAAAGATATTTTTCTGAAGAACGGAAATTTTTTTATCAACATTAAAACCCATGGTAAAAACCTCACATGGTAAATACTGTGCCAACCCTGTTAAGAACAAATTATCATAAGCTTATAAAACCAGATGAATTTGCATTAGAAATATAAAATTAGATCTGATTCTATGACTTATTGTGCTAAATCTGTTCTAAATCCTACTTCGTTTGCAAGGGCGCAAAACCTGATATTTGATGGTTTGATTTAAAAATGTCTTTGGTCTTCATTTCAGTCACATTTATTATATAAAACTGGGTATGGTTTTGGGACTTATTGTGTCAAATTAATTTTAAAGTCTACATTGTTTGCTAGGACAGAAAACTTGACATTTGATTGATTAAAAAAAATTGATATCTTGTTCTTGTATGGAAATATTAAACACTAGAAAACTGTTTAGTAGTAAACATACTCTTAACTTTTTCATGCTGTAACTGTAATAGTTATTCCTTTTTCTTGTTTTTGTTTCTAGCCTGTTGACCTTCTTCATAAGTCATTAGCAGAATTTTCTGATGATCTTGATGTTAACAAACCTTTGGAAGATATAGTAAAACTTTATGATGAGTTTGAACAGCAGAGAATAAGTAATTTGTTTTTGTAATTTTTACTTTATATTTATCTGTAATTAATTCATTTGCTTAGGATAAATACTTTTTTATATAGTAGATGTATTTAGTATATGTATATGTATTTAGTAAGAAGGAATAAAAATGTAAAATTTATTTAGTTTATTCATATACTTAGGTTCTTCTAATACAGAACATGTGGATTACACTCCAATTAGTTAAAGCTATTTCAATTGTGAAGGATTCAATTTAGTTTAAATGTTTGACACTGGTGATATCTCTCTTTAAATGTACTAAAATTATTAAATGTTAAAAAAAAAAAAAAATGTTTCTTTGTGAACTAATTTTTATTTGTTATGAAAGATATTATACAATACAGCTCTGATTGTATTTTGTCATTGTAACTTACAATAAAAACTTGAAATGAAAACTCATATGAAAGATGCATTGGAAAATTATAAGTCTTAAAGGCAGATCACTTTAAGTCAAATCTAATAATGAGTTTCTAAAATTGATAAATATTATTATTTGTTAAGGTTTTTATCCGTAATATTATAATGATTTTTTCTTCTTGAATAGTTTTTAAATATTTTTGAAATATTGAACAAATGATATTGCTAAATAAAAGATTATGATGTCAGATAAAAAATATTAACTCGATTGTTCTAAAAGTGAGTTTTTTAGTAAATGTGTACAACTTAAAAGATGAAGAGCATACTCTACTGGCTCTATCAGTGATTCCGCTTATGTTCTATAGCACATGAAATTTGCCGAGAATCATGGAGAGGACGTGAAAGAAGTTATGACATGTCCTTTGGTATGCGTTATTTTGCATCAAAAAATAAAAGACTAGCGAACCAGCAGATTCATCTTTGCAGAATTAAGTCTAACTTTTAAAGATTTTTTTTGTAATGATAACAGATGGAAAAAAAATTAAAATAATGTTGAGTATCAAATTATATTGTTGCTTATATTATATTGCTTGTTTCCTTGGTGTAAAAATATGATCAGTTTTAAATAAAAAATTTAATTTTGTATAAAACTTTTTCTTTGCTTTGAAATTCTTTGTTTTGTTTATCAATTGATTGGATCCTTATAAATGTGCATATTGATAGTTTGATAAAAAAAAAAAGGTAGAGAATTAATCATCTACTTAATATCACCAATAATTTTTTAAAATATTTTTTCTCTTTTTTATTTTTTGAACTTTTTGAAACGTTATTTAAAGACTTTAAATTAAGTAGAGTTTTGCTATTTTGAAAACTTTTGGAAGTCCTAGGTCAGGGATGGCGAACCTTTATGCACCAACGTGCCATTTTCTCAAAAAAATTGCTTAATGAGGTCATAGACGTGCGGTTAAATAATTTTGACTTCGTGATTATTGGGAAAATAATAATACAAAATAGTGTCAACTCAAAACTCTTTATTCAGTATGAAAAAAAAATTCATTTTGCAATGTCTCAGTTATACGCGTAGTTCAACTTAAAGTAACATCAGTGTGACTTCTGTTATTGCAGATTCGATGGCAAATAACTTATATTAGGTTGTAAGATGTTAGCTTAAGCAAGACTGTTAATTTTTTTTTGCTGGTCACTTATTATTAGCTTGTTTTTTACGGTTATTAATTGTTTTTTTTTTTTGGCATTAATTGTTAATTCTTTTGTTGATAATTGGTTTTTTTTGTGAATTTTAATTTAATTTTTGTTATGCTTCATAGTGAACTTCGTGATCGGTGTGTGCCCAAAATATAGTGTCACGTGCCATTGGTTCGCCCTCCCTGTCCTAGGTCCTAAAAGAGCTGTAGTGTCCTAAGTTTTGCAGAATCACTGCTCTGTGCCAAGAACACACCCATTATTTTAACAGTTGTTTGCTTCATAAATATTGAAATATGTATCAGGCCTATTAAATACTACAGATAAAATATTCCTGTGTTTTGAAAGATAAATAAAATTTGTCAGATGTAGTTATTTCATTATCTTGCTTACACTATTATTACATGAATTTAGACTTTTATTGTATTGCACAGTTCAGAACTTTATGTGAACTTTTTAATAAATATTTATATTTCAAGTCTTGACAAAAAAAATATTGGTTTTTGTTCAATTAACATTGAAATAAAATTATTGATCATTATGCCTCCTGTAGGTATTTAATATGTATTTTAATATAAAGGGTTAGTTATTGTTTTTTAAGTGAATATTGGAAAAGGTACCATTGGTATTACAAATTTGACTGGACATCTAAACACATAACCAAAATATTTTCACAAAATAAATAAAGTAAAATAACATTTAAAAAAATAATATTAATTGTAATCATTTACTATACTCTTTTTTTTTTATCTGAACTTATTACATTCCATCAAGTCTAGTTTATAGATTGTTAAATTTGTTTACAAAGTATGAATGAAAGGAACAGACTTATGGAGAAAGCAAACATATCAACACCTTTTCTATAACCTTCTGTAAATAAATTTTAAATTTTTTCTTCTTTTTTTTTTAGATTTAGATGGTAAATGATTGAAAATTTTGTTGCAGTTAGGGTTAATTAGATATTCATTGTTCTTATATGCCAGAAATATAAACCAATTGTTTGAAACAAAACTTATTATCTTTCAATGCTTCATTTATTATTTCAGAATTAGCAGATTTGTACTACTTTGTTTCATATCATACTAAAACTTTAAATTTTTATGTAATTGGGATATTAATATTCTCTTTAATGTGTGTGTGTGTTTGTATGTTTATTTATTTATAAACTATTTATGTGTAGTGATGGAAAAATTCTTTGAATTCTAGTTTGTTAAAATATTAATACATTAACTTTGCTCCACTAGAAAAACTATTTCATGAATCTACAAAAATTCTGTAGTTATTGGAAGAAATGTAGTATAGGGCTTTAATTAAAAATAATAAAATTTCTCTTTTAGTTTTATTACAAAAGTGTCAAGCTGAGAGAGAATTTATTATCTGGAGAAGTGCAACTAAACGGCGTGCCCACTCACTTTCACCAGGTTGTCGTGATAAACTACATAGACAATTTAAGAAGAAAGGTGACAAAAAGAGCCTGTTATGTTTTGTTTTTTCTATGTACAGTGAAACATCATGTTATGGACACTCCTACAAAATGGACACCTCTCAATACGGACATATTTTTTTTTCCCACGAATCTTCTATGAATAAAATCATTATGTACAATCTCTGCAGAGCGGATGCCGACAGTCATTTTTGCCCTGAAATGGTATATTCTATTTCTTCAAACCGGACACCATTTTTTTTCTAAATTTGAAAAATAAATATTTCTGTTTTACATTCCGAGAAAAAAAATATTCAACTTTAATCCATTTTTAAAGCATGCAAATTTTTTGCTTTATCAATAACTAAAATTATTGATAAGCTATTTCACTACTGAATAATCAGTATTTCTCCTGTCACCTTGCCTTATCTTTGCAAAGAAAGGAGAGAAAATGATACTGCTCATGTGAAATAATTCGGACAGCAGCATCTTTTCATCGAGACGATGCAGGATATGAGACCTCACAAGTTGAAATGACGTCTTGAGTGCTCTCAATGTTTCTACCCCACTTAAAATATTTTTCATTTTCCTGTCAATTTGAAGGCTGTATTTAACACAGCTGGGTAAAAAGCAGAGAACAGAAATAATCTTTGAGTTGTTCATATAAATGAAACATTTATTCAGACACTTGATGGATCAATTTTGAATATATCAACTCCATAGGTCCTTGTGCCTTACAGGCATGCATTGCTTTTTTTTTTCTTCTGTTAATCGCGGCAGGTTTACTTTAAAAGAGGTATTAACCACATTTCCTATCAAGCGATGGTTAGGTGTTAGGGGTGTAAACCTAATAATTGAAACCGACTGAGCACTAAAAGTTCCTATTTAGAATCATATGACTAGCTTGAATACCTGTGTTAATAAGAATATTATATTCATTTATCTGTAGCTACATCTAGAATTATGTATTTATATAAAAAAAATTTCCATATATTCTTTTTGTATAGAAAAAAATTACATTTAAATAAATATCCTTATAGATAGTTATTAGATTATTTATTCATTTATAAGTCATTGCAAATATTCTGAAAACAATTTATGGTGTTAAACTTCATTATTGAGATAATCTTCCCATAAACGGACAACTCTCGTAAACCGAGAATTTTTTCGGTCCCAAGAGTCTCCGCTTAACCGAGGTTTCACTGTATGTTCATTTTATCTAGAAATTCTAATGATATTTTTATTCACTTTTAGACCCACAAAGTAATCGAACATTAACCCAATCATTCAAATTATCAACGAGGAGAAAATCTCATGATGATATCCTAACTGCTTCAGCAGATCATGCTAGTGGTTCACTCCAGCGTTCCCGAAGTTCTTCTGTGAAGAATCTTCATCGAAGTGGTAGGCCCACCAGTTGGTCAACTCCATGCTCTCCATATTATCAAGGTTCACGTAACCTCTTTGTTCGCATTACATCGCCAGTTGTATGTGCCAAGCTTCAAACATTTCCTAAAGCTAAAATGAGACTACCGCCTAAGGTAGTTTTCTCTTTTTACTATTACTGTTAATTTTATATTTAAAGAGATATCTGTTACTTTACTTTATTATTGTAACGTTGTCCTGAAAATACTTTTGATCTAATACTGGGGCCCTACCATGAACTACCGGGAATGGAATGAAGATTCCCGGCTGGAAAGTGAAACTGGGAAAGTTTGGTTCCATGAATGTTCAATACCGTACCATGAACACTCCCTTGGAATCAGACATTCCACGATAACTCGCTCTCAGGGCGTGGCTAAAATTTAACCAATCACACAATTTACTTTAGATTTTCTTTTTGAGTTTGGCAGCATTAGCATGAGTAAAACGAAACGAGCTTCTGCTATTTAGATAATATTTTTGACTACTTATTGTTTTATTTTTATAATGTTTTTTGTTTTCATTAGACTAAAAAAACATGAACTGCGAACACTTTGAAATATTCTTCAATTTATTATACATATAGTTTTATTAATTAAAAACTATCATATTTATCATGTATAATTCATAAAATAAAATCCTTTTTTCATAATAAATATTTCTGATATATCCCTTAATACGTTTCATTATTTATTTTAAATATTTTTTAAAAAGTACAACTCTTAAAATAATGATCATATTTTAATGAATTAAGATTCAAAATTTCGTGCCTGAGAACTGCAAGTAGATAGATTACTAATTATACTAGTTTTTAAATCAAAACTAATTTCCAGAAAGAATTCAAATTTTATCAGACAAAAAAATTAACGCTTACCTTGATCTCTTTGAAATTAATTTAATTTCAGAAAAGTTCATTAGTTTTCAATTAAAATTGTAACAATATGAATGACTAAAAAGTTACTACTTTGCTTATTACTTTGGTTTATTTGTTACATTATAAAAGTGACTGTTTTTACTGATAGTTAAATAAATATGTTCACAAGAAATTAATTTCTAGATCTGCGTAAAATTTTTTTCGTGATTTGTAAAATCATTTTACGTATGAAATACTTAAAAATTATAGTTCAGGGAATTACTTTCGCAGCTTTATTTTAATGGAAGAATGAGAATAAAAATTTTTAAAATGAGTAAGAGAAGAAATAAATACAAATTTCATAAATATTTTTTGAAACGTTTTTATTCTTTTTTGTATTTCTTATTATAAATAAATTGTTTACTTTATAATACATCATGCCTGTAAAAAATTCTTTTAAATGTGCTGCCATTGGTGTATAGTATAAAGAACTATCGTTCGAAAGGAAGTTAAATATTGTTGAATTAAAAGTTCATCGAAAGAAAATTAAAAAAAGAAATGATTGGAACTTCAGAAAAAGATATTGGCCAAGTAATACGTCTCGTAATAATAACATAGAAATAGTAACAATTATTATATAATGAGAGCATAATTATTTTTAGTTTTCCGTCTTGAAAATGGCTCGGGCACGTTTATCTTTTAGAAATTTTGTTATCATCTCTTATGAAATAGAAAAAAGTTGAGATTCATCGACGAAATATCGTATTTAGTCCTTAAAAATTCATCATTCCCTCCTTGGAACGACGATTCCAGGTGCCGGAGACTGGTTGGAATGAAACCGATTCCAATTCCAGCCAAGAAACTCTTTCCAAGGTGTTCGTGGTGGGGAAAAATAATTCCTGTTGGAACGTGACGTCATTCTCAGATGGAATTTCATTCCATGGAGCTCATGGTAGGGTTCCTGATTTGTTTTGTAAGTGCAGATTACAGGGGTTAAACTAAATAATGCTAACACATTTTTGTACCTTTCTCAAAAAATCATTTTAGAAGTGGTTATGCAATTTTTCATACTTATCAATGAAATTTAAAGTTTTTAGGCGTTTGAGGGACCGATTATAAAATACAAATGGAAAATAGTGTTTTTGAATACCCTGTGCCGAAAAAACAAACTAAACTCAGTGGCGCGACAGCCCGTAGGGGGCCAAGGTCTACTGTGTCCATCTCAGTTTTCTTAACCTTAGGCTCTGGGGTGCAGGAGCAGATGTTCCGGTCAGGTGGTCAGCCGAATGCGGAACCCCCAGTGTTTAGTTCCCAAGCATGCTTGGTACTCATTTATCGACCCACAGAAGGGATGAAAGGCTGAGTCAACCTTGCCCGGCTCGAGGATCGAACCAGGGACTTGTGCACGACAGCGCGAAACGCTACCGCTCAGCCACCAGGCGTCGTGCCAAAAAATGTAGCTGTAAATTTTTAACTTGTAACAATTATTTAGGTTATTATGTGTTGCACAAAATGTTGAAAATCTAGCTTAAATATATATGGAGATTATTTGCTTGATGTATAGAATGAAGTGATAGTGACAAAATTCTTATTTGATGCAGATTTGTGAGATAGTCCTTGTATATAAATATCAAATGAGTGTTTAAAAAGCTTATTTTATTGAGAAATTAAAATTTTTTGTACTTTTATTGCATTTTATATTCTAAAATCTAATTTTAAAAAATTCTTTTTTAATATAATGGAGGACATAATTAAATGTTGCTGACTCATTGATTATCAGAATTGATTACAACAAGGTCTGTCTGCTAAATTCATGTTTGTCATTTCTTTCAGTTTTGAATTATTTCATTTTTATCGCATTTGAGTAATTTTTTAAATTAAGTAGATATTAGTAATTATAAAAATTTATAGGATATGAAAATTCTTGAGGTGATTCTGCAGAAATATGAAAAACTGGAAGAAGAGGAGGATAGAAAGGCTAGAGCTCAGAAGAACTGGGATAAAGAGAAAGAAGATCGTGACAAGAAGAAAGAAGAGGCTGAAATGGAAAGGTGGAAAAACTTTGCCTTAAAACAAAAAAGGAGTAGCTCTGTTGAAGTAAATTTCATATTCTATCATGGTATAATTTAATGCTGTTACTTGTGTATTTTTTTACCTTTAGTTTAGAGTTTTATTTTAAGTAAATGATCTGACTTGAACGTAATATAATATTTTTTAAAAATGTTTTAATTTCGCTTAGTTTTTATTAATTTATTTAAAGCAATTTGTAATCTAAGATCCCAAAGTGTCAAAGGTTCCAAATGAGTGTTTTGAGGATGCCAGAATTCTTAAGTGTAGATATTCTTAATGATTAACTTATTTTTATTTTTTATTAACTTATTTTTGTCTAAGGATATAAATAAATTGATAAAAACACCTATTATCATCATTTGTTACCTATATAATTACTTCTGTTTGTTATTTAGTATAACATTCTTATTTTCATTATGCTGCTGTTGTGTTATCAAAGAAACTGGCCAATATTATTGCCAATATATAATTGATTTTCTATTTTAGCCGCAAAAAGAAACTTCTACTACACTTTAAATTGGTTTTTGTTGAATCCATATTTAAGCTAATTTTTAAATTTTAGCATTTGAAAATATCTTTAGAAAAAATGCACACCAACGTTTTTTATCTTTGTTTTTTCTTGTCTTAATCTTGTTAGCCAAAAAAATTCTTCTCTAAGTGTTTCTTTTGTAAAATTCATATTTAAGTTAGTTTTTAATTTTTAGCATTTGAAAATATCATCAGAGAAAAGCACACCAACTCACCTGTGTTCTCGTTATGCAGCCTCAGAAATGTCAAGTAGTGATAGTAAGGCTATTTTTCAAAAGCGGCATAGCTTTAAGGTAAATCTAAGTTTAAGCTAAATTCACATACTTTTTTACATTTATGAGGAGGGATATGATTTTTATTCTTGTGTTTTGATATCACACATACAAGGATGTTATGTGCTATAAATGAAATATTTTAGTTTATGAAATAATTTAAGCTTAATAAATTCATTTATGTGTTATAACTTCTATTCCTCTTTCTTAGGCTTAGTTCAGTCCCAATTGTCTGATTTATAAAGAATTTTTTTCATTCCAGTAAAGCTATTCTGTTTTAGGCATTTTTTTTCTCATCATAATTTAAACATCTTTTAAAATATCTCATATCTTTAAAGCGCAATTTTAACATTCTAAATGCTGCTCTTATTTCCTTTTTTTTAATATTTTTTTAGCATTTTGTCGAATAAATAACCATAAGATAATTTGTAAGAACTAAACTTTAAAGAGTTCAATTAATGTCCAAAGTTTTTACTAAGCAGTATCTGTAAAGATTATTGTTAAATTTTATTTTTTGTGGATCTATGTGAAAAATGAGCAATAGGGTTAGCAAATTAATATTTTGAATAATAATAAGCTGCCGGGATAGCCTAGTTGGTAGGGCAGTGGGCCCATGTCCAAGAGTTCGTGGGTTTGATACCCACCAACTGAAGACTTCCCATGTAGTAAATGGTGACTGATGCACGTTAAATCTGTCAAGTCGCAAAGTCCTTCATGTTCCCATAACAAATTAATACCTCTGGAGGTACTGATCTAGGAGTTTCCTTGTCTTCTGGATTGGTTCAAAATTACAAGGCTACAGATTTGAACATTAGTAGTCGTAAACCCAAAATTGGGTCGACTGTTCAACGATGGATATAAAAAAAAAAAATTTTTAAAATAATAATTAGCAGAGCAGAATTTATGTGTGGGTTTAAAATAAGATTAAAATTTTATTTTTCAAAAAAATCTCAACCAATTTCTATTGCCTCTTTTCAGAGTAGGAATATTTGTGAATGATAATTGTTTCATGTAATTTATTATGATTAGTTCCCATCCTTATGTGCTAAAAAAATTGCAATGCATATAATTAGAATATTGCAAATAGTTAAGGTATATCTAGTTTTCAAATTTTAGTTACACAAGAAAATTATAATGTAGTTAGAATAAACAGTAAGCTTGGTCCTACATTATCATTTCACTTAATACTATATGGCTCTATAAACTGACATGAAGTGGTTTTCAAAGCTACTAACTCTGATACAAAAGACAAATACCTTACCCACCTACCATTTTTCTGTTTAATATTTATTGCTGCTCCAATTTAATATTTACTATAAGTTCAATAAATATTGAGTTTTATATTTAATTAGCTAGGGACATTTGAATAATTATTTTTAGCCATATTATTAGCCTTGATTCTTATTGATATTTAACTCTTGTTTGAGATAGACACGCATGGAATTTTTAAAAACAATAATTCCAAAAAAAAAACTCTTTATATTTGAATAATCATACTCTGTTCAGTCATCCAATTCTATTTATGATCTATTCAGTCGAGCTTATTAAATTTTGAGTCTCTCTTAAAACTATTAAAAATTTGTGGAAGCAAAGAAAATGAAAAGTTTTATTTTGTCATACTTATATGAAGAGCATGTAGGTTGTAGGTTATTTTTGTTTTGTACACATTTTTTTCATTGATTTTTACCCTCCACTAAATTTCTGCTTTAATGTTTCATAGACAAACATAATTAGGTTGGCTAAAATCTAATTATGTTAATGATTCAAACAGATAAAACTTTTTGTGTTTGCATAAATGTTCAAAGAAAGGTAGTACAACAACTAGAGCATGCTCATCACAAATCAATGGATGATCTCCTGGGAGTATACCCACTTTTAGAATCATATCTATTAAGTGTTTGGCAACATGCCAAAAACTCACTCCCTTTTTTATTATGATCATTTTCATGGAAAATCTTAATTGGTGAATTGGATAGTGCTGTAGAAGAGTAGGAAATTTTCATCAACTTGGGTTTTTCTATATTGTGCTCAAGATTGGAAACTTGATCGATATTTCTTTCAAAATTATTAAGAGAGTGGTGTATCATTATTGAATTTTAAAAAATACTTTTAGAAAAGTACAATGGAATTATATTCAAATTATAAATAATTTTATTTTAAAAAAAATTGCTATTTATAAGGAAATTATATTATTTGTTATAATTAATGTTACGTTTCCAAGATAGTATTAAAATTTACTGAAGATAAAGCATCTGAGAGAAATATTATGTTCTACTGACTAAGATCTACTGGAAGACAGTTGTCTGAAACCTATTGAATAACATAAAAATGGTGAATAATTGAAGCTACAAAAGATAAATCAAAGGTGAACTTTCTGAAACATTGGTAATTTAGATCTAGGATGGTAACCATTGCAAGTGTTTCTCGTTCTTTGAGGTTTTTGTGAAAGACTTAAATACAAATTTAATCGTGTCATATAATTCATATAATGATGTCAAGACATTTAGGTTGGTTAAAATTTGATTATTTGGATCATTTTGAAGATCAAGAATCCTGCCATTATGACTTATCAGAGGATTCACTCAAAAATTTTCATCCTCATTTTCTTTTTGCAGATTATCCTGTGAGTAATCTTCCTCTTATACATTTTATTTGTATTAAAGTAGCTATGTATAATGTTCTGCAACTGTAAAACAATAATTAGCATTATTGTTTTTAATCTTGTTAAACAAAGAAATAACAAATTCATACAGATTATATTGATAAGAATAGTAGTAATTATAAGTATTATTGATTTATCGTAGATTATTTAATTAAAGTTTTATATTTTAATTAAATGTATTCAATATAAATACTATATTCAATATAAATTATTTTTAATTTAAAAAAGTCAATAAATAGAGCCATAAAAATCGTTTTTTCGTAAAACCACTAGAAACAAGCTATCATAGTCTTGGTAATGCTTAAAGGTAAGTATACCGTAACTTCCGAAAGGTATAGTAATTACATTATCTGTTTACTTCAAATTTACGCTATGTGATTTAATTAATGTGAAAGAAAAAAATTTATTGTAAACTATACTGTAAATTTATACTACGCATTTGTGTTTTTAACAAAACATGTCGTGATATGTTTTAGTTAGTTAGCAATTATATTCCCACTGTGAAACATGTTTTATTTTATGTTCTTAACTTTTTGTTAGCTGTGTACATGTTAAAATTAGCTTACTAATTCAGCAATTTTAAAACAAACTTTTATTTCACAGTTATTTTTTTCTACTAAGACACAATTTATGTATTACAAAATATTTTATGTATTTAAAAAGTAAGCCTAAATTGATTTGTTGCTTTTAGAAATTGCATATCAACAATGCATCCGAATAATGTACTTAATTTATCGAACATCATTATTGTTACATCATAATGAATTTTTATTTTGAAGATATTTATTCTGCTTGCTGTGTCAAGCTTCATATTTAATTTTTTAAAAAATATTGAAATTTAAGTGTAAAGAATACCTAATAAGTTATTGTAACTGTCAGTTTTATGTTTATCTAGCATACTGGTTTTACACTAAAAATAATTAAAATGTGCTTCCACATTATAATCCAAAATGAATATATATTTATAAATTAAAAATATAAATTTTCAAAAATACTAAGTTTTTAATATTTAAAAAAAAATTTGACTTTACTGTAACTAGTTTTGAATTAAAGATTTGTAAATAAGTACATTAAAAACATTCTGTTCTTGAGGAATTAATTTATTATGGAAATAGAATTTAAATAAATCCCTTTAGATAACTTGTTTGCTAATTTTCTTACACGTAGTTTATAGAAAATTAATCTATTGATTTTGCTATGCTTATTTATTGAAAACCTATATTCATTATTTTTTTTTATAACTATTTATTGAAAACTTATTTATTATTTTTTCATACCTATTTTTTTTGCATTTGTTTTAATAAAGTTATTTTTATTTAATTGTATTGATGTTTTATTCTTTTTAGTTATAATTTTGGTCTGTTGTTTTTAAAGATTAATCTTATAATTATTTTGAATACTGGTAAAGAATTAGTCATTAAATTTAAACTTGCAGTTTACTTTTTCTTCCATTCCATTTATTTGTGGGTTAGATAATTGGTATCTTCTAGTTTATAAATTGGTGTCTCTTTCTCATTGTTATTTATCCCAAGTTATAGACTGTATTAATACTATTTTATAATTCTTTTAATTTTCAGTTTTAAAACCTAAAGCAATTTTGAAATATTCATAACCTTAAATGTTTTTTTAAAAAATACAATTCTGGTAACACAGCTTTGCCAATTACTACAGAAATGTAGAATGATTTTATAAATAGCAAGTCTAGTATCTCTTTTTTTTTTAACAGTGCCTTATTTTCTATTATATTTTTCCAATTTGGGTAAGATGAATTTTAAAATTTGGGTTAATATGAAAAATTTACTCCATAATTACATAATTAAAAAAGAGTGTAGCTACTATCCAATATACCTTCATCTTTATTTTTTTCTTTAAAATTTCTTGAAAATGTATTCTCTTAAATGCAGGTTTTACTTTGAATGTACAAGTGTCTCATGTAACAATATATAGTAAATATAGCAGATTGCCAAAGACAAAGATCTGCTAATATTGATATGATTTTGATGCATATGTTTTTATTGTTTTGATTTTACCTATACATGTAGAAATTTTTAATGATGTTAAAAGTCACGTTTTCTGATAAATGTATTTGAAGTTTACAAATTTGTTTGTGTTGCATGCTACACATTATAGTATTGTTTTTCCAATATTTGAATTTTGTAAAATCAATTTTCTAAGTTCTCTAAATAACACAGCTTTCATAAAATGCAAAAAAAGGAGGGAATCAAATTTTGGAAAAGTTAGAGGGGAAGGAGTGACTAGCTTTAAAAATATTTAGCAAGAAAGAGAAATAGATTCAAACAAGAAAAAAATGAAACACCATTTTAAATGAAGAATAATATCATTACCAAAAATACTTCCTCAACACACCAAGACTAGTCCTGCCCCTTAATTTTTGCACCTCATGTATGTATAAATAAACCACACTAATCACTTTATATGCTTTCAGTATTTGAAAAAAAATGTTTTTGACCATTTTATTTTATTCTAAATTTATTTCATCTATGACAGGTAGCAAGAAATCAAACCAAATCGCAAGAAGATCCACTAACTCCTAAAAGAAACTATGCTTCCGATAGACTGTCTCGTTACGAAGCTGAGCAGAAGCTGAAAGAGATTCAGCAGAAACAGGAACAGGTTAAGAAAAGGAGATTAGAAATAATTCATAAGCGAGAAAATATGCTGAAGCGAAGTGCGTGGGTGTCCAGTTTGTTATTTCTCGTTTTTAATCTCTTAGATTCCTGTGATAAATTTTTGTTGGATGATTCAGAAATCTCTCTCTTTCAATAGTTGTTTTTGTTTAGTGTTAGTTATTTCCATGTGTGGATTCTATTATATTATCGTTTTTTTTAATCATTTTTTTAAATTAGTGTAGTGATCATAATTTTACAATTAAAACTTTCTTTCATAATTTTTTATTTGAAATAACTAGTCTATTACTATTTGTTGAAAAAAGAATATGTTTACAATTATTTATTTATACATATACAGTCAAACCTTGCTAACTCGAACCTCGATTTCACGAATTTTTCGATATCTCTACGGGGAAAAAATTCTCTTCAAATTTCCTATGCACTCAATGTTAAAAAAAACTTGATTTCATGAATTTTTTTTTTCCAATCCCTCGAAAACTTGAATTTTTTTCCATAAATAGTGTAGATTTTTTTTCTAAAATTAAAAAAATATTCCCAAAAAAAAAATAAGAAGAAGAATGACTGACAAGGCATGGAATGATGTGTCTTCCTCTACGATAATGAATGGCACCAAGAAGTCTAGATTCATTGAAGATTACGAAGGTAGTCAAACAATCAATATCGTTAATTCTTCTGTAAACTACACCGAAAATGATTGGAACAGATTGACCGGACTCATGAAGCTTGATGACATGGAATTTCATGACTTTGTAAACGTAGATGAAGCAGTAACAGTGTGTGGTCAGTGGGATGACAATGATATCATCGCTCAAGCGAAAGCTTCTTGTGAACTATCAGAAGAAGAGGATGAGGAAATCGAAGATTTACCACCCAATGTTACTAACAAACCAGCACTTTCTGCAGTATACACTGTAAGGAGATTTATTGAGAGGCAGCCGAATATGTCAGAGGATACATTTAAAGCTATAGTCCACTTAGAAAGTATAGACAAACTTTCTTACACATCTCTAAAGCAAACAACAATTGAATCTTTTTTTAAATGAAAGTGTAAAAAGTGTTTTTAAAATAAATATGGAATAGTAAATAAGGTATGTAAAGAGCATTTTTCTTTATTCTACCATCGATAACATGCAATTTTGGATAATTTGAATTTTCGATATCTCGAATATCAAAAGAGTAAGTAAGAGAAAACATAATAAAATTATAAAGTAATAAATAATAATAAAGGGCTGTAAGTTAAATTGTAACTCTAGTTTGGACTAAGTTCATTTTTCTTGTCTTTTGCAATGTGTTTTACTGTTCAATTGATCTGTATGTATAACTTAAGCAATCGTTTTTGTTAGTTATGTAAAAGAGTTATAAAAGCATCAAGTTATTATTTTATTTTAAATATTGAATAAAAGAAAAAAAGCTTAAGTCTAGGAGAAGCTCAGGTTTTTTTTTCTGTTTTATTTGCATTGCATGTTTATAATGAAGTACAAACTGCCGATTATACTGGGGAACTAATTTTTTTTTCTGTTGCATGAGATTTTTTAACAGATTTATGATACCTTAGTATATTGTTGATTTAAAATCTGCATTCGGTTTTTCTCTCAAAGCTACAGTTTTTTCTGAATGACATTTTTAGTCTATTTTTGTCGAGAAGTACAAGCTTAAATATGTTATATATAACAGGGGGTTGAGTAAATGTTGCAACAAACTTCTAAGGAAGTTAGAGAATCAGAATCAAAACTGCATAAAATCCCTCGCCTGAAAATGTCATCACACATCGCATGAAATTTTTTTGTGCTTCTGAACAAGGTTTCTATATATAGTTTTAATCCTGATGATGTGACACCACTCCCCTAGATGATTGCTGCAGCATTTGCCTAACCCTTGTTATTTATAATGTTCTTAAACTTGTACATTTTGACAAAATATTGACTTAAAATGTCACCTAAAACTCTGTAGCTTCTGGAGCAAAACTAATTTCAGATATGAAATCCCCACACCCAAATTAGACAAGATCAACAGGGTGGGTAGTGTTTTTAAAAAGTTATTTTCGAGTTTTGTTTTTTGAAAGCCCTTAAAGGTGCTTTTAAAAATTGTCTGATTTTCCTCTTTTTCCAGAGATTTTTTCTTTAGCATGTCGATTTTCATCACAAATTATGCAAAAAGCATGATTTTCACATTTTTGTTATTCAACGATTTCGCAATTCATTCAACCACAGTCCATTTTGGTGTACCGTTTGTCCGTAGCTTATAAAAATGCTGATCATTTTACATGTTTGATGAAATACTTGTGGGTTAGCTTATCTAGTTTTTATTATCAAAAATTTAAATACGAATTGAGACTAGATAAAAATCATTTTCTGACAGCTTTTCATTTTTTAGAACAATTTCAAAAGTTTGAGTCATTAACAAAGTATTATTATCTCTATATATTACAGGGATGAATTCCAGGAGAAATTAAAACAAGTTAAATCAAATCAACAGGAAATGGACAAAGCTATGGAACAGTGGCAGCACCAAGTTATTTGCTACCAAGAAGTTGCTAACATGAGAGCAGCTGAGAAAGTTGCTCAAACTGTTCAACAAAAACGTCTGAAAGCCATGCAAGATAGGCTTTCTAAGGAAGAAGAACACAAAAAGAATATGCAGAAGTAATATGTCACTTTATTTAACTTAAAATATCAAAATTGTAATATTCATATTTTCTATTTTATTCCTAATTTATTGCTTTTTTTTTCATTAATTTTAATTTTAGTTATTATTGTAGCTTAACCTAAACCACCATTTAGTTATTACTATTAGACCTCTGAGTGTTAGTTCCAACCTTTTTCAAACTCTCAGCTGTGGACTTTCCAGCATCAAAAAACCAGTTTCCTGTTATTATTCAATTAGAAATTAGTATGTAGCAGGGAAGTTACAGTATAATTTTGCTCAGGCGCTCATCACTTGAAAAGTTTATTACTAACAAAATTTAGTTTCAATTATGCAACCTTTTAACAACTGTTAAAAATTTACTGTGTACTAAAGGCCCTCAGTTTTCAAATTTGAATGCTTAGAAGTGTTTTTGAACTTTGAATAGTGATACTTTAGTTTTTAACTAGGAAACTTACAATATTTTTTAATGCTTTATAATTTTAATTTTTTTAAATTTCAACAGTATATAAGAGATTTAATATATATGTATATATTAAAGGTGGTCTTTATGGATATACTTTTGTATATCCTCCCTAACATTCAAAAACAATTTTAAAAAGTAGAGATAAATTGGTTTGTCCTTAAAAGTTGTGTTTTAAATTTTTTGGTCTAATTAAAAGAATATTTCTGTATAATATAATATTCTTCCACTTTAAGAATTGAAGCTGAAGATTATGCAAAACTGCAAGAAATGATGGAAAAACTTCGTATGAAAGATGAACGGTGTAAAGCATTTAAGGAAGAAAAGAATTCGTGCATAGAACAAGTAATTATAGAATGCTTATAAAATTTATCAATATTTTATATCTTTATAGTGTTGAAACTTAACTTTATTGGAAACAACTTTTATTAACACTAAATCATTATTTTCAACAAAATGTTAGTTTATTAAAGGTTATTTGCCTGAGTTAAATTTAATACAATTGTTTCGAACCCGACAGTTTACTGAGTAATTTTTAATGAGGCCGCTGAAAGTTTGTCGGTTATTTTTCTTTTTAATGAAAAACATTAGTGCAGTAGTAAAATAAAAAGAAATAAATATAACCTTGTATAAAAATAACAGCACTACTGTTAAATGAAATAAATTTAAAAATTAATAAACCTACAATGCCAAAATCCCATTTCTTTAAACAAGGAATTCAGTGTTTTTTTTTATTAAAAAATTTCATTTTAAACTCTTTTGAAACATTGAATATTAACGAAAGTATAAAATCACTTGTTCACTATCTCAATTGTTTGTGCTTTGCATTTGTTGAAACATTATTTTTTGTCGTATTTTGTTAAATGAAATAAATTTAAAAATTAACAAACCTACCATGCCAAAATTCCATTTCTTTAAACAAGGAATTAGGTGTTGTAAATAAGGTATGTAAAGNTTTTTTTTTTTTTTTTTTTTTTTTTTTTATTAAAAAATTTCATTTCAAACTCTTTTGAGACATTAAATATTAACGAAAGTATAAAATCACTTGTTCACTATCTCAATTGTTTGTGCTTTGCATTTGTTGAAGCAGTATTTTTTGTCGTATTTTCAGTCTCGCCAGTTGGCTATGGCAGCGTCTGATTTACGTGACCTTATTCGACAGAGATTAGACAAGGATTCCTTTGTCCGCCGAAGTCAACAAGCTGCCTTAGAGTCAAGACTGTTGAGTATTGAACCTCGCATATCTCGCTCGAAACCTAAAAGTCCTTCTGAAGAGAAATAGTTTTTATTTGTTTATACATAAATCTTTTACCTTATATTTTGTAACTTAATGTGTACTTGTAGATTGTTAGTTCAACTTTTTTTACTCAAATTACTTATACTATGTGATTAGAATTGTGATATTTTTTACTTTTATACTTTGTTATTGTTTTATTTAAAATGATTGTTTGTTTGTTATTTTAGTTGAATTAGTTTATTATTTGTTTTTTTTTCACATTAATATACTTTAATATTTATATTTACTAACTATGCTGTTGGCATACAGCGCACAGATTTTAGGTACTTCGAATCTGGCCAAAGAAGTTAATAGTATTATATACTCTTATCATTTTCAAAATTATGTATTGCTAAAAAATATTGTACTATTTATGAAATTTTCAAAGTGATTTCAAATGTACATTTCTACAGTTAACATTGATAAATTATCTAGAATATTGGATTGCTTTGAAAATCTTCAGATCTATCTTCGAATGTACATTTCTGCTGTTATCATTGGACAATTGTAAATTATCTAAAATTATTGAAAAGTGCTATTGTACAAATAACTATGGAATGTGAGTTTGATCTTGATTTTTCATATCATATTTTTGAATAATTATGTACAAATGAATCTAATTTGTTAATTAGTCATCAATTAACCAAATTATACCATTAATTAGTTAATCAAAAATAAGTTCCTAAGTCAAATCCCTCATGTCAAAATTCCATACTTAACCATAATACTTAAAACTAATTTTTGAAATAATGAAACTTGGTATTTGTTTTTATAATCTAAACTTTTAAAATAATATTAAATACCTTTGTTATTTGTTTTAACTTCTGCAGTAACATTTAAATATGTACTTTACTCCGAATAATTATTGTAACCAAATCATTTAAGAATTTGTCAAAACCGTCATTCATACAGTTTACCTTTATCTTCCAGTCTTATTAACAAAAAAAAATTAAAATGAAGAGTGCCAAGATTTTTGTCTAATTTTTTATCTGAAAATGTGCCAAAAAGTCAGTTGAGAAAAAAAAAATTTATTTGTTTTTATAATTAATCTGAATTTTGAAAGGAGTGCTGCTCAGACGTGTTTTCTCACTTATTTTAGAAGTTTAAGAAATAATACTAATGTTCTTTGAGTACAGTATACTGGTAATAATTTAATAGAAAGAAATTATTTTAACTAATTATTATTATTTCTAACTTTCTTGAACTGTGTAATTTAAATAGTTATACATAAATCAATGAATCTCAATTTTTTTCACTTTAATCCCGAAAGAATAGTTACAAAATTTAACTACCATTCTTTAATTAAACTGGAAGACTCCATCCCCTGCTCGTTCCACTCACAAATTCCTGTGATTGCTTCTCATTCAGCGTTGTTTATATTCTGAACGTCAATATGTTTAAAAAAAACAAAACAAAGATAATTTTGTTTATAAAATATTTAATTTTATGTAAAAATATTTCATTAATATGTTAATCATAAAGCAATAAATGATTACCTGGATTTGAAAATTAAACAACTGTTTTATAGTTTTGTTGCAACGAAACAAAATGCAAGGTAAAAGAAAAATAGTGAGAAAATTCAGAAAAAAGCATTGAAATTGCAATCACTTTCGAACAATTTAGTATTTTCAGAGAAACTTGTGTTAAGTATATAAACTCAAAATAGTACTTTCAGTATACCAAATTTCGACTTTGAATTGCATTTCTGTGGGCTGCAGAGCAGCTTTTACGGTATTTCTTATTACAGGTTTTGCAGTTTACAATTCACATATTAATTATCAATTATTTTTTTTTAAATTTCATTACATACTCTACATTTTCAACACAATTTCACATTTTAATGCAGGGTTCATGCACACGGAATCGTCAGGAAATTTGACCCCCAATCAGATTGAAAGATTTCACTTTTCCATTTAGTGTATTCTCAAAATTCTATTATTCTTAAGCGTTTCTGGAGTGTTGTTAGTTTGATGTCTGACTTAGGAACTTGAAACTTTTGCATTGAGAGTATTGTCAGATTTCTTTTTCCTGGAAAAAAAAATCCAGTTTTGTTCTTTAATTTTTGATATCTTATTACCACAAATTATTGTTTTATAATTTCGTATAATGCATCAATTATAGGAACAAAACGTCTTTTTTATCATCTGTATGTTCATTTGATATCTATTAAAGAAACAATATTTTTTAATTGAATTAATTCTGATTTCTCAGAGGTGCAGTATCATTTGCAAATTTTACCTGATGTGTAATCACTTCTGCTTTCATTAAAAGTCATTTGCTTTTATATATAAATAAAAGCAGAGGACTGTTTATTTATTAATATAAGCATACAATTATTTTTTACTTGAAGCAGATGATTATTTTATAAAGCAGATTGCATCTTTCTCTTTTTACAAGTGATATATTCCATTCCACTATATTTTGAGTGTTTTTTCTGATCACAATAAATTTTGTACTCAATAAACTAGTTCTTCTTATCCATGAGTTTAAAGATTTGAATTCAGTTGATTTCATTATAGCCTTGACCCGGGTTTTAATATTTATGTTAGCTCTTCTTTGAACTATCGTTTAAGATTTAATTTGATTACGAAGTTTTCCTTGTTTTTTATCATTTTCTTTATAATAAGATATGAAATATATTGCAATTTTTCATCATCAATTTTGTTTTGTATTAGTTAATTTACTGATTTCAATAATCTTTACTTTATTATAATTTGACTAAATGAATAACATCAATTAATTTATTGTATTGTTAGTTTCCTTTTGTGTTTGCTTGGTATTTATCATTAAAATAAGATTTTTTTAATATTTCTTTTATTTAATTTCCCGGTTTTACCATCATAATTTATATTTTCCATCGATTTATTCATCTTATTTTACTATTAATTTTTTTAAGTAGAAAATCTTAACTCGATTCCTAAAAACATTCGTTAGTTGTTTGAATATGATTAAATTTCAATTAAATACAGATTATTTGTATAATATTTTTATTAATTTAGTTTTTTTTTTATTTTTTAGGATAACTTGGTTTTTGAAAAGTTCTTCTTTTATTGATTAATAATTTGTACTTTTTTCATTTTCTAGCATTCTAGTGTGTTTCATATTTTAGGATAATTTCTTTATTTATTTATTTTACAACTAAAAATAAAAAATATTACATTTTGATTCTGTATTTATCAATCATTCTTTATTTATTTCAATCTTATTTGTGCTTATCCTTCTAATTATTAATTTTTTAATTGATGCTTATATATTAGGTTTTAATATATTATTTAATGTATTCATCTTATTTTACTATAAATTTTTTAAATAGAAAATCTTAACTAGATTCCTAGAAACATTCGTCAGTTGTTTGAATATGATTAAATTTCAATTAAATACAGATTATTTGTATAATATTTTTATTAATAATATTATATATTATATTATTAATAATATATATTAGGTTTTAATATATTACATTTTTGTTTTAAAAAAAGATTTTATGTTTATTAAATATGATTTTAAACAATTATACCCATACTATTTATTATATTTATTTAAAAAATTAGTTTTTTTTTATATTGCTCAGTAAATTCCCTTAGTCTTATTTTCCCTTCACGTTTATTGTTCTGACGCATTATTATTTCTAATCTGAGTTACCATTCTTTAAATCACCTGATATTTTGTTAAATAAAAATAATTTATTAATGCTCTCTTAAAGCTGCAGTTTTATTTTTAATTTACAATTTTATTAAAGATAAATTTTTTTTTAGAAACAAAATCCTGAAATCTTAGTAAATCTGCCTGAAAAAATCACAGAAAAACAAAATCTTCTTTTTGATTATAAACCCTGTCAAGTTTTTATAAGTCTCTTATATTTTGTGCTCCAAAACAAAATATAACTTAAAAGTTGAACACTCAAAACAATAGTGTCCTCCTTTACGATTTTTAATATAAAGTGATATGTGTATTTTCTTTTCTTAATAACTATGTTTTTTTTTTAGAAAAAAAGAAATTATTATATTTTTAAACTTGTTGTGAAGAGAAAGAAATATTCTTTTTTATGTTTATTTTAAATATAATTTATACTGGGAAACAAATATTTCGTTATTTTAACTATTGCATAAAATTTAAAAGTGTGAGAGGGGATTAAAAAACTGTCCAAATTCCAGCAATTTTTTGTTGCCTCATCTTAAGCTTGAAAATAAGTAAACCAAGTGGTTGCAAAAGTTGTTTCGAAAATATATAAGTTATTTAATAATATAACATTTAAAAATATAAAAGTTATTTAAGTCAGATTCCTCTTTATTCACATTGATGCAGAATTCTTACTGTATCTAAATCTAGTCTAGCATGAACTTTTGTAATAAAGTCACATTATGTATTAAAGTATAATTTAACAATAAAAGTGAAATATTTTTTAAAAATGAGATTTTGATCATATTAAAAATTAAGAAAATTAATATACTCTCAATAAAAATGGCAGACATGTTCATTTTTTTTTCTTTTTGATTGGCATTTTTATTATTTTCACATTATATTATACTATTTACCTGTATTTACGCAAATTTTTTGCTTGCTGTAGATTAATGAGATACTTCATTTTATGAAACACTTATTGTTTAATGAGACAATTTAAACATTTATCTTAAGTTTCAATAAATATATATATTTTGTAAATTTTTAAAATTTAAGTGAATTAAAGTTATATTCTAAAGCAATACATTTTTTTATAGTCTGTACAATGAGCTTCATTATGCGCAACAGAGCATTGTGGAATGGGCTGCTATTGCATCAATGAAAATGACGCATTTACAATATTAGTTATAATTAGAAATTAAAACTTTTTAAGAAAAAGAAATCTTATTAATAGATCAGTTTAATATTGGTAGTAAATAGTGAACAATATAGAGCTGATTATAGTGAAAGAAAAATTGTTATGAGAGCATTTCAAAGCTTTTTCATGCAATTGTTTTTTGCTTAATGCACTGTTTATTTATATCCATGTGTTTCTTCATAAGAAATAGTAAATGTTTTTCTTGCTGCACTATTTTTAAATGCTCAAATTTTACATATATTATGTATATTACAAATGCAGATCTTGATGGCACAAAAATTATTTGAAATATCCTAAAACTATTTATAAACAAAGTAATTTATCAGAACATCATAACGTTTTGTACTAAGTAATTTCAGGAAGTTTTATGATTGAAGGAAAATTCATTCCTTTTTAAAATTTATAAATTTATCTGACTTGGAATTAATAAAGATGCAACAAAAATTCTTTTATTTTTCCTTTTTAAGAGGAAATTTTATATTTAGTTACTAAATTATTAATTAAAATAAACGCAATGGTTAAAATTAAAATTGATTAAATCCAAGCAGTTTAAGTTCTGTAATTGAAGTCTTAGCTAAAAAAAGAATTTTTAACTTTAATTTCGAGAAGCAAACAGTCTTTGCTAATATCATTGAAGTACTTACTGAAAAATGTTGGTTTCAATTTTTTAATGTTGTTTATTTGTTGTTACTATCTTACATAGAGAAAAATTATGTTATATTTAAAATTCAAAAGTATAATTCACATTATTTCTCAAATAATGAATCTCAGTCAAACCTTGTTATCTCAAGCTTAAAAGGAGAAAAAAATTAAAGTGATGAACATTATTGCAGCAGAAAATATTTATAGTGCAAGTCCTGAAACTTGAAGCTTTGGATTATAAAGAATTTTGTGTTATATAGATTGTTTCGCATATCACTAAAATTACTTATCAAGCTTGACATTATATATCTGGAATAGATCAATATTAAATAATTTTTCTGATCAGCTAGATTTGAAATAATTTTTAAATACCATTAGTTTAAAACAAAAATAAGCACTTAAGTATTTATTATTCACATGAAAAAATTAAATTATTGGGAGTAAAGAGGCAACAATTTCAACAAAATTGGTACGCTAGAGATGTAGTAAAATTAATACGGTTTATAGAATTCTGTTATCTAGATCTTCTACTTTATTATCAAATAAAGTGAAAGAACATTATTATTATCGAATATAGAAAAAATCTTTTTTACATACTTTTTGTAAAAAAGAAACCAATTTTATATTGAAACAAACACTTAGCATTAAAAAAAACTATTTTAAAGAAGATTCCATCATTTTTTGCTGATAGAAGATTTTTTCTTAAAGAAGCCACAGTAAACAACGTTTCTTTATATTTAGAAACGTTGACAATTCTCTATAGCAATTTTTTTCAAACCTCTTTTACACTTAATTGATAATTTACTTTGCTTCAATAATAAGAGTTTCCACTTATCATTTTTTTGCCTTTTCAAACTAAAGATTCATAGTGGATTTTTCCTTTTTAGAATGTTGTTTTAAAATAATTTCTAACTTTGCAGGATTGGTACTAGATAGCTTGAATGCAAGGAGACATAGACATGAATTAGATAGCTTGAATACAAGGAGACATAGACATGAATTCACATGTTTGTTTCACCTCTAGTTGCAAAAGTTTAAATAAAGTATTCCAGCAATAGCTTACTGTGAGCAATAGCTTACTCTCTTAACAAACATTCTATCATTCAGTTCAAGTTACCCTTTTTATTCATATTCATTTCATTACCGGCATAACTTTGGAAAATAAAAAGCAGTAGAAAGAGCGAGTTGTCTCTGCATACTTATTGCAACTGACTGAAGATAGGTAAGGGAGAAATAAACAAAAACTAAAATTTCCCTCTTGAGTGTTTTCTTGTGATCCTTCCTTTAAAAGTAAAAGCTACAAAGAGTTTCCATAGCATATTTTTGAACAATTTTTCTATTATTATTTATTTATTTTGAAAATGTCAGTTTTATTGGTTTTTGTTAATCTTAAAAAGAAATTCAATTAAAATTTTATTTAAAAAATTATTGTATCAGTTTAAAAAAAAAAAAAATTAACATTATCACGGGGGGAAAAGCAACAGGAAATCGCCAAAATATTTTCTCTAAGTTATGAGAAAGCTTGTGGAACCGAGTTCAAGTTAGCGAGGTATTACTGTATCTATATATATATACTTACATATATATACATACATATTATATATATGTATACAGAGTTGTAAAAATACCAACTGTTAAGAAAACAATTTATCTGCCCTGTTTTATATTTCATTTTGGTTATAATTTTTAAACTTTAAAAGCATTTTAACATTGTCTGCTAGTATAATATCGCCAATAAATGCTTTATTTAGTCATGAAGCATCAGATACTTCTGATAGGTTTATAAAAATATTCCCCAAGAGTCTATGTTTATATAAAAAAAAATTTTTTTGCAGTAATGCACTTTTATTTCACTTCAAATAATGAAAAATTTAACAGTTGTCATTGATCACAAAAACGTCTATTTCAAATTTGCAAACTATTTTTTTGTTATTAATAATGAACAGAATTCTTAGTGATAAATGACTGTAATTACTTTTGCACACATATTTAGGATGAAATTGGGCATAAATCAGCATTACTCATTCGTAATAAAATTATGCTTTGTACCTGATCTAGCTTGTCTCTACTTAAACTGATTCCATTTAAACGTGTAGTGTTAAATTACAATTCGAATTTAATTTTTGTGATTAATTGAATTATGTTGACTAAAGACTACATCAAGGTCAGTATATTAATAACAGTTTAAAAAATGTATTATGTCTCTTTCCATTTTATGCATGTTAAGATTTCAAAAAAACGTAACCTTTTCCTGGTGAATTATAAAAAGTATAAAATAAATAAGTAAAAAAAATTAAAAACATTTTCAATTATTTGAAAAAACTATGAAATCCTTTTAAAATTCTAATAATCTATTAAAATACTTTGAGAAATGCTCTAATATGCATTTAAAATCCTATTTGTCATCAAGATCTGTTTAGCGTCATTTATATGTTAATGTAATTGCTTCTGACAATTAAACCTAAACCATGTACATACATAACTGTATGCTCGGAGCTTTTTATATGCTTTATGCTCGTGATATTTTGAGAAATCATGTTTGTTATTTATATTAGAATACTTTCTAGTCTGCAACTTATACGGTAATTTTTTTTTTCAATTTTCAAATGTTAATTATTTAATGCTCGTAATTGTTATATCAATAGCATTATTCTGATTATAAATTTACTACTGCAATATTTCTGGAGCCATATTTCTTTTTGCAAGGTTTATTTATTTTGCATTTTTTCAATAATTTGCCACTAAATAAAATTCATAATTTTAGAGTTATAATGTAATTATTAAAGTCTTAATTCGTGAAAGATTTAAATGTAAATAATTTCTGTGTTGACAATATGAGAATTCAATCAAAGAATTTTCACTATGACTTCTGTTTGTTGAATTCTTGTAATATATGAATTATTTATTAAGGAAGGTGTTGTACCTCTTAATTTCAAAAACATTAATAAACACATAGAAGCATTTTGAAAAGCAAAAAGAAATGTATTAGCTTAATTAGGTTTAATGTTTTTCCTAGATACTCTCCTTTTGTCAAATGTATATCTTTAAAGACAAGTTAAATTAGAAAAAATAATTCATAAAAAGAAGAAAGAAAATCTGACTTATAGAAACGAAAGCAACAATGTTTTTCTTTTCTTTTTTTTTTAATGTATAGAAGTTTGCATTTAACTTAAAATATTCCTCGTCAATAGTGTGTAACGGTAATAAAACCATTATACATTTTTAATATAAACTGACTCATTAATTATAACTATCAGGCATTTTTTGTAGGTGAATTATTTTGTTATTCAAACTTAGAAAAAAAAACTAATAAATAAGTAAAAATTTATGTTTTAGCATGGTGCTGACAATGTATCCAATGGCACAAGCTGTTACCAGTACCTTGAAAATAACCTATGTTTTCGGAAAAAATTACATTAAGCTCCATGGCCACTGATTTTTGTCCTTCAAATTGTTGATGTATATATCACCCTCTGTTTGGACAAGTAAAAACCAGAATTGAAAAAAGTTGTGTCGGCAATATGAAGAAATAAGATTGATAGTTTCAGAAAATTTATTAAAATGTTATATTATTGGTTGATTGTTTTTGCAATATGTCCTAGCACTGTTCATACCAATCAGCATCTCAAAATTTGACATTTACATATAATTTTTTCCCCAATCTTCTCAGAACACACAATTACGAGTTCAACACTTCTTGTAACATATTTTGTGCCTTTAATTTCTTTCTGTAGTTTCGAAGTTTGTTAAAGTTTTTGGTCTAAATAAAAATAATAAAATTTGTGATGAACTAATTTTTGGATCTTTTCTAACATGTTAATTTAGTTATTGATATAAGTACAGTGCGTAAAATCAAAAAGTTATTGCCCCAAATAACTTGTTCAAATGATTGGCTCTCTTTCGTTACATAGGTTCCAATTTTAATGGCTTAAAGAGATGACCTGAAATAGGCTAATTTATCATTGGCGATCGAAATGGGCTGCAGGTGGCGTAGAGCAGAACTCTCCACCTATGGCAACACTTCGCATGCTTTCCCCATTATCGTGTGGATAGTCATAGAGGAACTTATATATATATACTAGCTGTACCCTGCG
>NC_092210.1:73238633-73241755 GCF_043381705.1 Parasteatoda tepidariorum | reverse complement strand
AATTACAATTAGACAAATTACAATATTATAATAATACAACTAACTTTAAAATATTAAATCAAGCAAAGCTTATGACTTTGCATTGGCTCGCCCCCCCAGTCAAAAAAAAGTTGGCACGCCACTGTCGCCAATAGAGGATCAAAGAGCATACGGGACGGAAATTTTCAACCAACGCGGCGTTTTGCAAACTTCGCTTAGAATGTAAGGTGTTTGCGAACACCTTAACGTGTTGGAGCTGGTGCAGGAGATGCCAAGTAGGAGTACTCGAAGTCTGGCGCACGAACCCGTTCAAGCGTTTGGAGAATTCTCCGAGATCACAACATGCATCCGTTTCACGTGCAGCGTGTCCAGGCACTGCAGCCGGATGATTATGCACCTCGTATTGCTTTCGCACAGTGGTACCTTGAAAAGTGTGCTACAGATCTCCTTTTCTCTGCTAAAGTTTTGTTTTCCGATGAGGCATCCTTCACAAGGGAAGGAATTTTCAGCAATCATAACGCCCATATCTGGCCGGAGGAGAACCAGCATGCAATACGACATCGTGCAGCACATCGGGCCTTACCTGTTACCGTTTCGTCTAACCGGACGTAACTACTTGATCTTTCTGCAGCAAGTATTGCCACAACTTTTGGGAGACGAACAGATTTCTGCATCGACACATCAAACAATGTGGTTCCAACACGATGGAGCCCCTGCCCACTTCAGCGGAAATGTTCGTAACTACCTAGATGTCACATTTGGGCAATAGTGGATCGGACTTGGCGGTTCAGTACGCTGACCTCCTCGGTCACCCGACTTATCATGTCTTAAAGATTTTTATTTCTGGGGTCATATGAAAACACTGGTTTATGACACCCCTGTTGACAATTCTGAGGGGCTGGTTGCAAGAATCGCAGTAGCTGCCGAAGAAATTCGAGATATGCCTGGAGTATTGCAGAATGTTCGGATGTTCATGCACCGGAGATGTGCATTGTAGCCGGTGGCAGAAACTTCGAACACTTAGTTTGACCCATGTGCCTTATGCTTTTTTCAATGTATTATTAAAGCGATTTTTCACTTACTGTCTCTTTTCTTTATGGTGCTTCTGTGTACGTCACCGGTTCAGGAAAGCATTTCCGACCTCACATTGCTGTATGATTTCGAGTCGTCAGGATGCCCCCTACCCCTCTTAGAAGTTCTGAAACGCTTAACTGAGACACCCTGTATACAGTGGTCCTATAATGGAGCACTTTATAAATTTATGTCTATTTCTTCTCTCTCTATATAGTATATATCCCAAAAAGCATAACTAACCTTGTGTCGGAATTTTATTTTTATTGTCACGAAAATGTTTGCACTCATAACATTTATTATAATTGCAATTTAAAACCTTTCATTCTAAAAGGATAAAAAGTAATTTTTTAAGCTTTTTTTAAAAAAAATATTGGTAGGTTTTGATTAAATATTTTCAATCAAATCAAATACATATTTTTTGTATTTGATTAAATATTTTCTTGGATACAAAACCTAACTGCGAAATAATTTCTTTTGCACCGTTGGTACCTTAAATTTCACAGAAACGAAGAAATTAGGTTTTTCTTAACGAAAGAAAAGTATTTTAAACCCATATAGATTCTTTATGAAAATTGTCCACAAAAAAATGAGGGCCGCCAGTTGGTAACCACTGATCTAAAAAGTCAATTCGCGAATACAACGACCTATATGGGGTGTTGTTATTTGAGACGAATGACTGATAGCAAAACAACAGGATCATCAGTTGCACCGGAGATTTCTTCAGTGTAGCATGGGTAACGTTCCTTTCTTTATCGTGGCTTATTAAATTAAAAAAAAGTATTTTTTTGATATTCTTTTTTTATGCAAATAAAAACAAGAGGAGGAACATTCAAAACACATCGGAAAAATTTGTAAAAAATCTTATTAGAGTTAAAACCTAGTTCAACTAAATTACTTCAAACATAAAAATATGCAAAAAGTTTACAGAAACACATAATGTTATACCATTTAATTTTGCAAAAAAAACTTTTTTGACAATTTTTATCAAAAAATTTAAAGTTTCAATATAAAATCATTATTTATTTACTAAAACACGTAAAATAAAGAATGCTTACGATAAAAAAAAAAACAATTTTAACATATCCTCGTATTGAAATAAACAACTTTCATATTGTTTTTTTAAAGTTCTTCATTAGATGTGGAAAACCATTCTGTAGAGAACTATCATCAAATTAGAAATAAAATTATTTACTGTAAAAATCATAACACTTACTTTATAGTAATCGGCAAGGCCAAGCACGTAGGTATAGTTTTTTCATGGGGGGTGTTTTGTGATTGAGGAATTTATTAACTAGATGTAATTTAATTAAACCAGTTACATACATACAAGTAAACTCATTTTGGTTTTGATAAAATAATCTAATGCAGAAATTTTCACTGTAAGCTTCATTTAAAACTAAAAATCACAACGTTGATCGCTTCCCTTCGATTGGGACATAAGCGAAATTCAAATAAAAAGAACATTAAAACAAAACCACCGTTATTGTCAAAAATTCACGTATAAAATATTAATAAAAATTCATCTGTTCACAGCAAATTATAATGCGTTTAAGCAGCCAAAATAATATATAAAAAAATGAATTCTTTACGAAGTAGAATATATGGGTAATTTTCAGAAAATATGACACATAGGAAATTTTTTTTTAAATTTTTAACCTTTTGAATTGGAATACTATATTTAAAAAAAAAAATACTAGTTTATTAAGGTTACTCTAATTAATACCTTATAGAGAGCAATGTACAATAGTTAACAGGCATTTAGCAGTTTGCAATTATTCCTTGACATTCAAGTGCCAGAAAAATTACAATTTGTAATTTTATAGCTTTTACTTCCATGTTCCATTTCATTTTTAGTTAGTCTTTGTGCTATTAATCACAAGACTTTATTAAACAGCTTAGATAGAATAATATAGTTTATATTAATTATTTAGAGAACGCAGGAAAATGACAATGTGTAAAATCATTCCAAAAAGCTAATAATAATGGTGTTAAATAAACTTTAAAAAAAATTGTCATTTTATTCTATGATATCAGATTTCAATGGCAGTTACATTAAATTGTAGCATTTA
>NC_092210.1:73235141-73237251 GCF_043381705.1 Parasteatoda tepidariorum | reverse complement strand
ACCCCGAAATCCTTAATATTTCATCCTGCACGCGAAGTCGAGCACTTTACGGTAGCACAGTTTAACGAGGACCAATACCGCACACCCTCGGTCCCTACGCAGACTGATCCAAGTGGGTAACCCACCCGCACACTGACCGCAGCCAGTGATGCTTGACTTCGGTGATCTGCTGGGAACAGTGTCTTAACGATCAGTCCACTGCGGGATCTTCATTGCTTGGAAGCCAGTGTTCTTCTCCAAAACTTTGCTCAATTTAGCTGCTACACTTTGTGCTATCTTTCCCTTTGCCTTTTGCAACACTTGACTTACTACGTCAATATAATTTATTGCATCGCAAAGTTCCAATTCTTGTTTCTCCTAGCCTGTAATTGTCGAGGACGCAATAGCAAAGTTAGACTTGATAAATGTTAAGTTTCCTTCTATTTTATCAGAGGTCAACAAGTTTTGCGCTATCTTAATTGATGCAGCATCTTCTGAATCAAGACAAATTATAAGACAGATCTTGCATTTCATGAAATAAAAATGCCCCAAAAAATAATAAAAATTGGAAAAAATTAACAAAAAGTTAAAAAATGATTTAAAATGCAAAATTTAAAAAAAAATGCCCTATAAATCTAACAAAATGCTCTTAAGGACAAAAAATGTCCAAAAATGCAAAGAAATGCAAATGTCATCTAAATCCGGGCCTTACTTATCGCAATAAATTAAATTTAAATGTCAGAAAAACAATTAATTCTTTTAAGTTTGTGAACTTTAAAAACAAGTTTTCGTTACTTAATCAGTATAATGCATTATGTGTTTAAATGTTTTATACGAGTACACACATATAATATATATATTATAGATAAGCAGGGTTGAAATATATATATATATTTCAACTCCTGTCTAAGATTCACCATAGAATGGAATATAATTAATATTCTTACCATTTTAATCTTAAATTTTTGTATCATGTACGACAATAATGACTTGATGATATTTTTTAAAGAAATTTCTACTTAAATTTTATTTTTAAAGAAAAATAGATGCTACCCCTTACATTTTTAATGATCTTGAAACATTTTGCTAAACAAAGATTTTTTTCATTAGTTTGTGTTGACGATAAATCATAATTAAGGCGTTGGATACAAGTCAAAGCATAAAATATCTTCAAACTCTTAGAATTAAAGTATTATTTTTAAGGTAGTTTACGCTTTTATTTAACTTGATTTCTTTTTTTATTCAGTGTCAGACTTAGTTTAGTGCAGCGTAATTATTGTTAATTTTATTTGCTATATATATTTATATATGCATGTATAATCACTAAGAATAAACATTAAATGCATAATTTTTATTTAGTTCAGAACATGTTGTCACAATCTTAATTATACGAAAAATTTATGAATTACGTTGAATTTATTATTACGAAAAATTTATAATTATGAAAAATATATTATTACGAAAAATTTATTATTGGTTAATATTTTTTTTCATTACAGGTTAGAAACTCTTCGATACTATTCTGATATTTTGTAATTTAAACTGATATTATTTAATAAGTGGGTGTAAAGGTTTCCTGTTAATCTGTTGTGTTAGGGTAAAACATTGATATGAAACATTATTTACTAAATTTCAGTTGGCGTATATTTTTTTAAAGATTTCTTCACAAGATCTAGGCATATAATAGCTGAAGAAAAAGGGGTCTCGACTCTGCCATAAATATATGAGCCGCTCAGAAGCCAATGCGGTTAAGTCCATTTTTTGATATTTTCTGATTTTTGGAAATTTTGATGAAATAAATAATAATCTTCTTAGTTATTAAAGGATTTACTCGTTGGTTACTTTTTTCTAGGTTAGACAGCCCTTTTTTTAATAGCTTCTGAATATATTGTATAATAATTTCAGAAGCCATTGTGAATAAGTCCACCTTTTATCAATATTTTTTTACATAAGCTTTGAAATTAAAATTAAATTCTTCTTTCGATATTTGTTGGTAACACTGAAAAACAAGAAATTCATAGTAACTTCAGGGTTGCCAGACGTAGTATTTTTAATACTACGGTAGTATTTTTTCACCAAAAAAAGGGGTATGGTATTTTTCGTAGTATTTTTTTAAAATGTGGTATTTTTT
>NC_092210.1:73119217-73234600 GCF_043381705.1 Parasteatoda tepidariorum | reverse complement strand
TAATCATAAAATAAGAACAAAAATTGGGAATTAAAAATAAAATTATGCATAAATAATCAAATTTACTAAATAAATCAATTTGTTGTACAGTTTAAATGTTACGTATATGCGGAAATACAAAAACATTATAAATGTTACATATATGCGGAAAGATTGATTTAATACAAATATTTGCTTACCTCCAATATTTTTGATTCAAGTTCTTTATATAGCCAATGAAAGATCACATTTCATTTACAGAAACAGAATTACACAATACAAATTAAAAATTAACGGACGAAATTAACAAATAAAAATTAATCAGAAAGAAAAAATAAAACGAAATTTTAAATAAAATGCTACATTAAACAAAAGGAAAAATCTAAAACTTAAGAGCTTTTAGGATGAGTGTCTAAGACAAAGTTCCCAGACAGAATGACGGAAAAAATTGCCAAGGAAGTTTTTATGTCTTGAAAAGGTTAACATATATATGCAGTCCTAGAAATCCAAGAGAATTCTTTGTTTGAGGCATGCATTTTATGACCGTAAATAGGATCTGTGTATAGCCGATATTTTAAAACGTAGATGAGATAAGATAGAACTCACTGGAAGAAACGAAGAACGTTTTCCCTTAGAGTAATATGAGCTGGGCTGGCTACTTTTCTGAGGGGAGAAGTTTTGTGGGTGGTAAATCAATGAGGAAAGGGATGCTATCTAATTTAATCACTGAAGAAAAGCGTTATTGCTCTTTTGATGAATGGGTAGCTAAGAGGCAGTAGTGATTATTTTATTTCTGTTACAAACAAATAAAAGCCTCAAAATAAAATGTCATGGGAATTCTCCAATTTTTTTTCAGTAAATAAAATATTTAAAAAGTTTGTAAAATTAAGGAAAAATTATCTATAGTATTAAAAAAAAAAGAAACATTGCTCTGTACAATGGGGGGTGTTTGAACACCCCCCTTACCTACGTCCCTGGGCAAGGCTAAGCAATGACAGATTAAAGTCTATATATGAACGAATCACAGAGTATGATGCTTAAACTTTAATTCACTCTCTACCACAGAGATGGCTGATGCAAATTATACTTTGGTAAAGATAGATTAGAGCTCCATTGGCATCGGGGTAACAACGAGAGGTTTTCACGTTTGCACAAATGCAAATTACTTTCGCTACAAAAATTCTCCTCTAAGGTGAATGTTAATTGGTTATATAAATAAAGTGTTCTCTTGTCTTTTAGATTAAATGCTAAAAAGATGAAAATGAAAAAGCATATTCAATAAGTGGATTGGCTGTTCAATGCCAGAAATTTGTGAATTGGTAATCTAAATTATGAGAAATGAGAGCCACTTAACAAATCATGATCGTGAAAGATACCATAATCTTTTTTCGATTGCCAAAAACAGTTTTCTAAACAATTTTATAAATTTAATTTTTTCATGCAATGACTGTTCATTTTCTATGAAAAAATTGGAAATAATTTATGTGTTTCAACAGCTATAGATATTTTTTGTATTAAAACTAAAAAAATACTTTTATTTAGTCTTAAGACATATCTTCAGATGCAACAAAATAACATTTTGACCACAAGCAGCACTAATTAAAAGAATTCTTTTTTAAACCAATTTAAATGATAAATACTCAACAATTACTCAGCGAATGTTAAGCTCACGCTGCTTCTAAATCCTTTTTGGACTGTTTTTGAATTAACAAGGCAAAACTTGAAGCCAGTGTCCCAAATTGAGGTTGCTAAATTTTATTTCATGATTATCTTAAATATATGCTTTTTTTAAAAATTTTTTTTAACAAAATAATATTAATTGAAAATCATTTAAAATTCTCCATGAAAACAAGGCAAAAACTTGAAAGCTTGTTTACTCAAGTTCACTAAAATGTCACTTACCAGTCTCTTACTTCATATCTGTAATATTATAAACCATTTAAATTTATGTATTATTTAAAAGATTAACTTAATTTTCTAGACCAGTGGTTACAAACTAATGGCCCGCGAACTAAAATATATTAGTTGTCATTTTTTACGGACAAATTTTGTAAAAAATCTATATGGGTTTAAAATACTTTTCTTTCGTTAAAAAAAACTAATTTCGTTTCAGTGAAATATAACATACCAACGGTGCAAAAATTTTTTTTTCTCAGGTTTTGTAGCCAAGGAAATATTTATTCAAATACAAAATTAATCCTGCATGTTGCTTAAAAATCTAATTCTTATTTTAATTTGTAATTCATTACGTTTTTTTTGTACAATTTGATATAAATCTGACAGTAATATTTAATGTTCCTTCAAACATAAGAGTCCTATATAAAACGTTGACAGAGTTGCGGCCAGCCATTTGACTGGTGTTTTGATTGCGGCCCCCGGCCTCATGTAAGTCGGAAACCCCTGTTCTGGAAGAAAGATATTGACACATTTCAGAGGAAGCCTGCTTGATGGTCTCACTCTCTGGCTGCAGCTTGGGTTTTATTTTAATTTTATACTTGCAAATAAGAACTAAAATTATATAAAAATCATAGAGGTACTTTTATTTCATTAATATATATAATCTGAACAAATTTAAAAACATTGCATATTTACACAATCACAAGGTTATCACAATAAAAAGTAATAACAAATTTGAAGGAAAATTATTCATATATATATTGGGATAATGTAATGAAATAATAATGTATAATCTTAAGGAATATATAGCATAGCAATAGCAAATAAATAGCATAGGGCAGTGGTTCCTGATTTTTTCTGTTAAGAAATGATCGAACACTGCAGCATTATAAAAAAAAGCTTGTTAGTAGCTGAGAATATACTAACAAAAAAAAAAAAAAAAAAAAAANAAAAAAAAAAAAAAAAAAAAAAAAAAAAAAAAAAAAAAAAAAAAAAAAAAAAAAAGAGGACTATTAATTTAAAAATATATTATGTGAAGAGTGACATTTTTAATATTATGAATTTGTTCTTGGTATATACATAAGCTATAAAAAAATAACTTTTATAAATGTTGAGAATAGTAATCAGAGAAACTTAATCCCATTGTTTTATTTTTTGAAAAAAGCTCGATGAGAAATAATGATTTTTTTATAAATGCATATTTTTTTCATGATTTATCCGAAATACTGCTATTTTTTTTCATTCGTATTTTACATAAATAATTTCATAAAAACAACCGAAATATTAAACAAATTATGAATTGTTGATTGCATATTAAATATAATCATTTCTGGTTAGAAAAAAATTCTAACTTTTGGAGCCCCTGTAATCCTCTTGGGAACTGCTGGCAGAGTACCAAGGTAAATGCTGCAATTTATATTGACTGGTCACAAAAAAGCAGCAATGTAATGTCACATTAGTAATTTCTATAATAGTGCAATAGTATAATTTTATTTGAAATATCAAAACTATTATAACTAAAAACCGAAAGCAGAAAAGAGTTCAAGAAGGATCAAGTTATTGGCTTGCATTAATTTTAATAGTCTTACAATGATATTGCTTACACTAACAGCATTGATTTGAGAACTGTATAGTATATTTCTAAATCGTCGAAAGAAAAAAAAACAACATTTTTGCAAGAGATGTGCGTTAAGAAACCAATCTTGAATAAGCATGACTAAAAATCATTTAAACGATAGGAGAAAAAAAAGGTAATTCACTCTTTTGTTTGTCTGTTTTTGGTAATACTCCTATAATTCATTTCAACAAAATAACTAATTTTCAACACTCTTCTATGATGGGTATTACATCAGTTTTAAATAAAATTCATTATTATTTATCTTATAAACTAAAAATCTCATAAACGACCAATATTTCAGCTGTTCACCATGAGGGTCTGAAATAACATATCTATTTTATATTACAATTCTTTTATACTAAATAAAAGTTCAGACAGGACCACTAAAAACGTTCACTATATTCCAGGTTCATTTGTATTAATAACACAATTAGAGTTCAAAACTGAAGATATATATTTCTATCATAAAAGTGATTACACATTAATATAAGTTTATTTAAATAAGCATTAGCAATGCTTAATAAGCTTTTTTTTTATCTATATAATAAATTCTTACTTATACACAAACAACATGCACTAAAAAAGATTTAATAGGTCATCTAAAATTGTGTGTTTGAAGGACAACAAAGCAGCTTTGAAAAAGTACTGTTGCTTTAGAGAGCAGTGTGACAAAGACATTTCAAAAACATTTGGCACATAAAAAATTATCATAAAATATCACCACAAAGAGATAAAAATCTTCAAGATCAAAATAAAAGTCATTTAGTAAATTGTGTCCTCTTTAATTGTCATTTGATATGAATTGTGACATTCTGATAATCTTAAACTTTTTGAGTTGTATTTAAGAAGGACATTAATTTTCGGGCACTTTTAAGGTAGACAAGTTTGATTTTAACTCTGTTGCTAAGAGATGACTTATGTGTATTGTAGGAATATACTTTGCTTTCATTTATAATATAATTATAAATACAATAACATATTATAGAGTTTTCATAAAGAACAAGAGTAGAATTTAAGACATGTGAATAAATCCTTTTTTCAAAAATCATCCTTTTAAAAAAATGTCCACTGTTCTTAATAGCATATTTATTTATTAATTTTAAGAAAAGCATAATTCTCCCCCCCCCCCATTCAAATTACTGAAAATTGCACAGTAAATTATTTATTGAAGTGCCCTAATTCTGGTAAAAACAGCAAGCACTGGCAGTAATATAATTATACATATGTAATTTATCCTATTTGTCACTTTACTTGTGATAACAATTGGAAAAATTGATTTTGTGAAAAGAAAATAATGTTTATTACAAGGAATTACATGTTATGAGGAATTTATATAAATTACCCCACTGAAAATTGGTTTTCATTGAATAACAGAGAAATAATTGTGCTATTATTTAAAATACCCTTCACTGATTTCAATTTGGGATCAACATTTAAATATGTAAATTATCGTAATTGTACATAAATATAAACACATTAAAACACAGTGATTAAAAGCTTTACTTTGATTTATGAAGCATAAAAAACATCAACACATCCATTAGCTTTTAAAATTTGTATCAAACAATAGTGACTTCATAATAAAACAAATTTAAGTTTAAAAAAAACAAAACAAACAATATTCTTTTGGTTTGATGACATAATAGTCTCAAGTTTTATTATGTATAGACAGGATTAGTGATGACGTAGATCATGACGTGGACCATCATCCCCTTCCTCTCAGTGTTCCAAACATTGTCTTGAACACAATCCTTAATATGGCATTTCCCATTAAGCGCAAAGTGATGCATGTTTCTCGTCATATTTTTATGATTCAATAGCTCATTTAATCACATTAAGGAGTAAGTTTAAATAGGAAATAATCCATTTATTTTAAATGAGCAAAACTGTCTTTAAAACATAATTTTTTTTCTCTAAAAACTTTGTTTATTTCATTATTATAAGCAAAAAAATATAATATGAATCTCCTTCTTTTTTATGGAAAATTTTATAATAGGATAATAATTATTCAATAATTTCTACAAAAAAAAAAAAACTGTTTAAAAAACATAACATATTAAGTCTATATATTATCTGAATATCTTAATCTTTCTCTAAAATTCTAATTGTGAAAAAATTAAATATTCTCAAAATAAGATTATACGAGACTATTGTAACATATGAGATATACATATGAGTCGTTCGTTACATATTACATAGAACCAAGCAGTCTTTAACTGATAAAGAACATTTTTTTGAAGAAAAATCTCCATTATTATTATTTTGTGCTTACATTTTTAATTATTTTCTGAACTATAAACCCACATGAATAGCTTCAACAGCCTTTTTATCTCACTCAATTAATTTTGATTTCATTAACAAATTAAAATTAAGCCAATAAAAAATTTGACGAAAAGTGAATTAGTTCAACTTCATATGATGACGAAATAACCATAAAAATTATCATCTTTCGCAACCAAATACAAAATAAAGCGAAAAACATAATTAATCTTTTTTTACAATTTAACAAGCCAAAAACTAAAAATAAATGATGCTATTAAATCAAATCGATTATTTTCTACCCAAATAAAGCCCTCAATATATTAAAAAAAATTTTGTTATTAAAATTCAAGGGAAAACATATGCCACTCCAGTTTCAAATGAAAATGCAGTGTTAAACTTCACGTCTATCTACGCTTCGGGGGAGGTGTCGATGTGAAGTGACATAGGACTAACACTGTATTACGATGGGGCTAAATTTTGTTGCAGTCCAATATCCAAGACATTAAAAAAAAATTTAAAAACATAATGCAAAATCTTTAACAAATATAAATAAAAAACTATGTTTAAAATATTAAATACACAGCAACATATCATAAAAACTCAGGATTAATATCTGATACTGAGAACTTTACATTAATTCCAAGAGCTGAAAGTTCTGACAGTAGGTAGACAAATACATGAGGAATTTTAATTCCACAAAAAGCAGTGTTGTCACATAGAGGGCACCTATCTAAATCCTCTACTAAATTTATTAGTTCTTCGGCTTCATTTTTCTCCTCAATGGAATAGTTCATCAGAAGAGGTTGTAAGAGAACTCTGCAGTTAGGACATACAGTAGCCTTATGATAAAAAAAGTATTTTAGTACGTGCCCAATTGCTTCTCATATAAATACACTCACAAAACTCATATATCATCAAAAAATATAAATTTTTAATTTCACTAGAACAGGGATGGCGAACCAATGGCACGCGACACACTATTCTGGGCACGCCATTGATCACAAAGTTAACTATGAAGCATATTAACAATTAAATTAAAGTTCAGAAAAAAAACAATTATTAACAAAACAAATTAACAATTAATGCCAAAAAAAACAATTAATAACCATAAAAAACAAGGCAATAATAAATAGCCAGCAAAAAAAATTTAACAGTCCTGCTTAAACTAAAATCTTACAGCCTAATATAAGTTATTTGTCATCTAATCTGCAACAACAGAATTCACATCCCACTGATGTTACTTTAAGTTGAATTATGTGTATAACTGAGACATTGCAAAATATTTTTTTTTCATAGTAAATAAAGAGTTTTGATTTGATAATACTTAGCATTATTATTTTCCCAATAATCAAGAAGTCAAAATTATTTGAAGGCACGTCTATGACCTCATTAACAGTTTTTTGAAAAAAATGGCACGTTGTTGCATAAAGGTTCGCCACCCCTGCACTAGAATATCAATCATAAAAAACTACCTTAGTTTTCATTTCATTATATTAACATTAGTTCAGTCAGTAATTGTCATTATCATCAAATTATAAAAGTTATTCTTTATAACTGAGCCTTGATGGTTCCGTGGTTAAGGCACTGAAACTGTTGTTATGAAGAACTGGTGTTCAATCCCTAGTGCCGGCTAGAAGCCCACCCAGCTTCAAATCAATGGGTACCAGCTTATCATTGAAGTAAAAGCAGCCTGTGTGCAATGCTAACATTGCCACTATCACAGTGTTGGTCACAAAATTGAGGAACCTTAACTTCCATTACCCACAACAGGCTGTTGCAGTAAATTATTACTTACTTTACAGTCAGATGAAGAGAGCTTCAACTGTGTTTATTGTCTACAAAGAATACATAGAGTATTTTTGATTGTATGAGTCCCCTGTTTTAAGATTCAAAATAGTGGATTTTATATGCATTCAGTTCTTAAGTCAAACCCTAAATCAGGGGTGATTGTGAGCCCAAGTCAAAATTCCAGAAAATTTCTTGTTTAAAAAAAAAAAAAAAAAAANTTACATCGAAAAATTAAAAAGAAATTTGAACAATTTTTTCTTCTTTTTCTCAATATTTCTTAGTTTACTTAAAATATATTTAAAATTTCACATACCTATACCACTTACACACACCTATGATGACCTGGAGAGGTAATTAAAATTTACAGTCTTTCTTTCTTGAGTTTATGATTATAACAGCTATTTACTGATAAAAAATGAATATTAATCATGAATATAAGCTTATAAAGTATCTCTCTGGCTCCCCCTTACAAACAAATAAAATAAACTGTGTTTTTAAGTTCCACCTTTTAAACTTTGATTTCCGGAAACTTCAGTGATCAATGATTTTTTGAAACGTCTGGACCTTCAATCTCCGGAAACTTCCGGATCACTGTTAGCGAAAATTCAGGATTTTTTCCGGAGCACAATCAGCCCTGCTAAATTCATAGTTGTTAAAAACAAATTTCTAACCAAATTGAAAATTCAGTTCTCCAAAGATTTAAATTAAATACAAAAAAATAATCTTCAATAATAATTCAAAGATATAACTCTCAGTCTTACCTATAAAATATATTTTATGCATATATGAAACACTCAGCATGGGAATCAATTTTCTCTCTTTCAGTCTCAATTTATGATGTTTGATCTTTTGATTGGATTATTAACAATGCTTAGTCTGATGAATTTAATTTAGAAGCTAAGATATATAATAATTGTATACTTTTCTTATCTTTGTATTGATTTTACAGATTAGCAGGGATGATTGTGAGCTCAAGTCAAAATTCCGGAAAATTTTGTGAATAAAAAAAATAAAGTGTAAATCGAAAAATTAGAAAAAAAAATTAAACAAGGTTTTTTTCCTATTTCTCAATATTTCTTAATTTACTTAAAATATATTTAAAATTTTACACATACCTATGATGACCTGGAGAAGTAATTGAAATTTACAAATATGTCTTTCTTTCTTGAGTTTATGATTATAATAACTATTTACTGATAAAAAATGAATATTAATCTTGAATATAAGCTTATAAAGTATCTGGCTCTCCCTTACAAACAAATAAAATAAACTGTGTTTTTAAGTTCTACCTTTGAAAATTTGATTTCCGGAAATTTTTGTGATCAATGATTTTTTGAAACGTCTGAACCTTCGATCCCCGGAAACTTCTGGATCATGGTTAGTGAAAAATCCGTATTTTTTTAGGAGCACTATCAGCCCTGGATTAGGTAAATTACTTATGCTCTATGCTCAGAGTATGATTTTGGGGAAAAAAACCTTACTGTCCAAATAATTTACCTGTGACCCCCAAAAATTTCATTGTAATTTAAAGGCTCAAAAAGAGGGCTTAAATTACATTATTACATTGGACATTATTTGAAAGTTTAATATTTTTAAATACCTAACAAGTTTTTTTTGTAATTTTATTTTTTTTATTCTTATGCAATTTCATGTAGATGAAGCTGGATAGTCCTTATTTATTTTTACATTGTTTACTTGAATACTGACTACTACTTAAAATTCAGTTCTCCAAAGATTTAAATTAAACACACACACAAAAAAAATCTTTAATAATAATTCAAAGATATAAACTCAGTCTCAATTTATGATGTTTGGTCTTTTGATCGTGTTATGAACAAAGCTTAGTCTGAAGAATTTAATTAAGAAGCTAACATCACTGAATAATAATTGTATAACCTTTCTTATCTTTGTATTGATTTTATAGATTAGGTAAATTGCTTATGCTCTATGCTCAGAGTATGATTTTGGGAGAAAAAAAAACTTTCTGTTCAAATAATTTACTTGTGCCCCCCCAAAATACATTGTAATTTAAAGGTTCAAAAAGAGGGCTTAAATTACATTGGACATTATTTGAAAGTTTAATATTTCCAAATACCTAACATGTTTTTTTTTTGTAATTTTATTTTTTTATTCTTATGTAATTTCATGTAGATGAAGCTGGATATTCCTTATTTATTCTTTCATTGTTTACTTGAATACTGACTACTAGACCTAGATCAAGTTTTAAGAATAAAATAAAGTAATTTAAGCTACATAATTTCTTACGTGGTTGTGGAATAGTTTCTCTTTAAGCTTTCAATCATAAGTCTCTTTTTTTAATTATAATAAAAAAGAATTATACGTCAACTTACATTTACATGACAAAAAATATTTAAAACTTACGACACACTCATCACTACTATGGAATAATCTATCCATAGTAAGCTCTATTGCACCATGGGCTAAGATTGCATCACGTTCCATTTCTCCAAAACGTAAGGCACCAGAATGCATGTTCACAGGCTGGCGTGTAGCGGGGTCAATCTCATTAACTGACTTCACCTTTCAGGTAGGAAAAAAAATAATATATAAAATTCTAACAATAATTCATAATTCACAACTCAATAAAAAGAAAAGAAAATCAAACTACTTAATGCTTCAGATATTTCTCACGAACACAAATTTAAAAATCTGCATGAATTTAATAATTTAAAAATTAATAAATTTAGGACGTTCTTATCCTTTTAGTATAGAACTGTTTATATAGCTCATCATAATTTTTTTCTTCGTAATTTTGGAACCACTTTTATATTATTTATAGAATTTATTATTCATAACTAATAAATACATGTGATGTTAACACATGCTAATTAATATGTAATGTAAATGCATGTTAACAATACATATTAATAAGCCTTTAAAATTCTTATATTTCATAAATTTAATTATTTCTATTCCCTCTTTAAATAAACAAATCATTTAATAAATTTTATAAAGAGCGGATACGAATATTTTTATTCTCAATAAATATAACATCTAACTTTTCATGCAAGCGTACAACTAATTATTATTTAATATCACAACGGAAAATCAAAATCTATTTTTAACATTTCTTTCTTCTACCACAGTAAATATTAGCCTCCACGTTATCAGGTTTACTTTAATTTTCAACAAACTATTTAGCCTTAAATCTTTCACCAAATTATTTAAATATCAACATGAGGTAAGGTTGGTTGAATTGGCTTTTCTTTCGGCATAATGGATCTCTCCTGTCCTACCAAGCGTTGATTAAATAAGACTTTTAAATTGGTTTTCGATTAGGCAGGTTGCAGGGAATTTATGTCCCATGGCCAATACTTAATCATGTTACATAAAGTTTATTATTGTGCTTCATAAGTTCATTGGATAACATTCTTCTTATTTTACCTCAAGGTCTGCAATGAAATAAAATTTTTATAATGATTTTTATCCTATTTTTACTTTCTATTTCAATTAGACCACCTGAAACACCAATTGCATCATCTTTCCTTTATAATACAATTTTACATATATCTTTCCTAGACCTATTTTTCTTCATAAAAGATTTTCTAACTTCACATGTATTTAAATTAATATATTGTATTTTGGTTGTATTTTAATGTTAAATATGAATAGGCAATGTTTTCGTTATATGTATTTAGTTCAATATTTGTTACTTGGTTCAGTATTTCTTTAATAAAATAATTATAAACAATTTAAATAATTTTCACATAAAATACGAGTAGAAGCTAAACATTTTTGACAAAAGTCAATTATTAAATGGTCCCGTCACTCATAACCTTTGATAAATCTAAGAGATTAAAATTAAGGTAATTCAATTTATTTTGAATGTTCTTAAATCAAGTCATTGAGAGATGAATAATTTTTTTGGAATGACAAACTTGAATAACATTAAATTATTTGCTGCATTTATAATAGAGAAAGCCCCTCACTTCATAAATTTTTAAAACCTTGCCTTTAAATAATATTGAGTTTTTCATAAAACAATTAAAGATAATTGGAAATTTTAAAAGTAACAATAAAAAGTAATCAGCAAAAATAAGTAATGAAGTAATAAAACTTTACAAACATTTCAGGCAACTGTTGTATGGTCCCTCAAAGAAATCTTACAATTAAATATCTTAATTCTTATCTTTATTAAATTAAGTAAATAAAAGGGAGATTTAAATTTTGAGGAGATGAAGCTTGGTGATTCTTTACTGCTCATGATCCTCCAGTACAGTTTTAAGGATTATGGTACTAATCTATAAATAGATAAGCTTGAGAAGAAATTAGATTGCCAGTGATAAAGACGATGGCACTTCAATGATGAAATTAACAAGAGAAATAAAATTTTCTTTGGCTATTAAGCAAAATTTTTTAGAAATGTTTAGTTAGTCCCCATGATCAGCAAAATTTTAAGAGACTTTTCGGTTCGATTTCAGAAGGCAGAAAATGAAGCCTGGAATTGAGAATCTCTTGTAAAATGCAGCAGAGTTGCACCAGAGAGTGCAAAAATTATTCCCACCGAATCAAGCTGACTATAAGCACATGCTAACACACAAGTATGCCATTAAGCATATAAAATGATTGGCACTTTCATACCCTACAGACCAATGGTACTCCAAAGTGGATAGTGGCTGAATGAATTGTGAAAACGTTGAATAGAAAAACTTCTCTTTTTGCATAATTTGTGGCTAAAATTGACAAAGTAAAGAAAAAATAGTATGCCATTTTGGAAAAGGGAAAATTAAACGATTTTTAAAAACACCCAATGAAAAAGCATCTTTTAGGCTTTTAAAATAAAAATGAGCACCTTTATTTACTTTTTAAAAACGGTATACACCCTGATCTTTCTTTTGCATCATAAATATTTTTGCAGTAAGTTCATAACTTTTTAATCAAAATTTTTTCTTTGATATTTTAATACTAATTTTTATTTCCTTGTTACTTACATTTTCAAGTCATAATTAAATTTTTATGTTGACTAGAATTTGTTGTTTTCCTGTACTTATCATTCATAGAGAATGGTCCCATGAGAAATAATCTCACTGATAGAGAATGGTCCCATGAGAAATAATCTCATTCATAGAGAATGGTCCCATAATAAATAATCAATTGTTTTATTGAATATGCGAACAGCTTTTAGCTACTACATTTTGTAAAAGACAAATTTTTAATAAATTAAAAAGTATATACTTGATATTTTTCTTCCACAACATGGTGTAATCGAAAGTAATAAACAGATCCACAATAAATATCAGCTTCCAGTTCATTACCAGATGTCCCACTATAAAATTTTTCAGTCCCATAGAAATCGAACCCAGCTAAAGGAATACAAAATTTTAATAAAGTTAGTTAATAAAGAAAAAGTATATAAGAAATAAACACTCAATTATTTATCCTAATAATCATATAATCCATGATATAACTAAGAAAAAAATTAAATAACAAGAGCATTTTTTTTTTAATGCAACATCCTATAAAATTTACAATGAGTTTTGAATTAATTTCAGGGATGAGAGTAGTCAGAAAGTAAAAAAGAGGAAATCCAAGAATGAATAGCTTCTACATATATGTTATAAACAAATATGTAGAAGCTATGATATCCAAAAATTTGACAAAAAAGTGTGATTTTTAAACCATGTGATTATAAATCCCGATGATTAATTTCAAAATTATAGGAATATGAATCCCATGCAAGATTTAAAATTGTGTGAATAAGTATTGCAATATTTGATTTTTAATTTAGAGAATATGAATCCTGATATGTGTCTTTTAAATCACGTAAATATGAAACTCACGCGAATACGAATCATTACATAGTGTTTTAAAAATGCGTAAATACAAATCGCGATTTATTTTTAAATATTATAAGATTAAATAACGATATTAAAATTGCGCAAATAAGAATCGATACATTAGCAGATTCTGGGCTTGGGATTTCTTAAAGGCTTTTTTGTATTGTTTTTGTTTAGCCATAATAAATAAAAATTTACAAGATTAATTGAATGAGCATATAAATATTTTCACCGCAAATAATCCGCTATTCTTTAAAATTATTTTGTTTGCTTTCGCGCCAGCAAACAGAGATGTCTGAATTACGAATATACGAGCTAAATACCTAAACTTTTTTTTTCTACACGTATAAGTGGAGAAAATGGCTAAAATAAGTAAAAATGCGTAAGGGTTGGCAGCGTTAATTTTCTGATTATCTATGAAAATCAGAAATAAATATAATTTTATTTCAACGACTGAATTTTCAGAAAAAGCGTAATATTTATATATATATATATATATAAAAACTAAACTTTTAGAGAATCAGAGTTTTCGATAAAAAGGCTGAAATTCGAGACAAAAGCAGAAATCCCTAAAAAATCTCATCCCTGTAATATACAGCTTAAAGTATGAAAATATTTCTCAATTAATGATATTATATTTCAAATGGTTTTACTACTAAACTTACTTTTCAATTTTCAAAAATGAATTTAGGGCAATTGATTAAAATAAGAGATTTAAATTTTTTTTGTGATGGAGCAGGAATAATAAAAAATTACACGAGTTAATGAATAAAATTAAGACTACTCATCCTATAATTACATAAGCAGTAACAAGGACAAGGAGAAATTATCTTCATAATTTTATTGTGAGATTAAAAATATAAAAACTTAAGATTTTTCAATTAAGTATAACTAGAGAGAAAAGAAAATAGAGAAGATATTAAAAAAAATTCCCAGGATAACAGCAAGAGAGCACTAAATTATATTGGGAAGCAAGAAAAATAATGGTCTCTCAATTACCAGACTTAATTGAAATTATACTTAGTTTCTTTTTAACTTTTTATTGTTCCTTTTCAAAATTTAAATTGTTTTTTGTTAATTTTTTAATGTTCATTGTTTGGAAATTATGGATTAATTTAACCCATACTATAACATATTAAAAAGTTTTGAACCTTTAGCCAGATAATTTCCGAACGTGTCTAAAGCAGTTTCAGTAGTAAATTCAAAAGGTTCAACTTTCTGTCTTCGACCATTAACCATTGCTGACTTTGATGCAATGATTTCTAACATCATACCTACAAAAAACAAAAACAAAAAAAAGCATAATTTCAGGTTAGTTAGGTATACAAAAATAAATTAATACAAAAGATTTACATTTTAAGCTAAGTTAAACAAAAAAAGGCTTTGATGTGCATTTTCCAATAACAAAAAAGTTACTTTGTGGTCACTAAAGTCATTAAATCACAAAAGACTGAAAGATAGTGAATGGCAAGTATCAACATAACCATAATTTACACTTCAGGTATCATTTAGAAAATATTTATGCTATCACATTTAAACAGAAGCCAAAGAAATACAGTTTCTAAAGAAATCTGCCAAAAAAAAAAAAAAAAAATATATTGAAGGCTTTTAATGAGAAAATTACAAAGATGAATTTGAGCATTTTATGATTTGATTATTTAAATATGCGAAATCCTCGCATTTCAAAATGTTGCGTATAGTAATAATGTATTAAATTTGAGATCAATAAATCACAATATCTACCAAAAAAGTTTTCTAACAACCAACGTAAACTAACATGGTCAAAAATTGCGCAAGTCATAAGTTAAACACGAAATTTTGAGTTGATAGTAAAAATATATATAAAATATTGTTTTTTTAAAAATGGTGTAAAAGATAACAGTAATTAGTGCCGTAAAAAAGCAATTAGATATCACGTTGATTTACGATGGTACAGTCACAAATATCGCGTCCTAAAAAGTGATTACTCTAATTTGGAATTTGTGTCATAACAGTATGACATTAAAAATATTGTTAGTTGAAAAACCACGAAAAAAGGATAGTAAAAACAAAAATAACAGTGGAGAAAACGGTCAGAAAAGTTAGATGAAATATTCAAGAATTAAGTTAGCCACAAAGTTATTATTCAAATTTCAAACTCGAATGCCACAATTATATATTAAAATATCTGGGTTTGGTATAACTATGTAGAAATGGTCTAAAAATGATGTGGATTTATGATGTAATTGCCACAAATTAAGCATCTTAAAAAGTATTTATTCAAAATCAAACTTCAGATGTTGCAATAACAATCGTGTAAAAAATATTAGAGTATATCATAAGCGACAATTCTAATTCCTAATGTGTGTGCTTAAATAATGTTATATTAAAATATTGGCATTTGAAAAACCATGAGGAAAGAGACGGAAAAACCAGATCAGCACCGGACACTAGCAGTTTTGGCTACTGCGTTTTTCTGTATAGCATATTTTAAATTTGCAATTCGCTACTTGCTAGTTAACAAAATCGCATCTTTATTGTGAGTCATAAACAATTTTAGTCCCATATAGCTTTAGCAGTCGCACATAGCATAGTAGTTGAAAGCTTACCTTTATAAATAAAGCTAAATACATAAAACTTTTAAAAATAAAACTAGTAAATGCTTAATAGAGAAAATTGTAAATTTATTTTTGATACAAATGTACTTTACATGGATATATATTTGAGAGAAATATAATACTGATAAATAGCAATATCAAACAGTTTGTGATTAGGGTAACAAAATAATAAATTTTCTGATACTAACCAATGGACATTCTTGAAGGCAATCCATGAGGATTGAAAAGAACATCTGGGACTATGCCACTGGTGGAAAATGGAAGGTCTTCAGCAGGCATTATGTATCCGCAGACACCCTTTTGGCCGTGACGATTGCTAAACTTATCACCAACTTCGGGTATTCTCTAGAAATTTTTTTTTTTTTTAAAAGTTATAGCTGCAGTTGGAAAATAACTATATAATATTTTAAAGAAGCTATTATTTTAGTTAATTAAACACGAAGAATAAAATTTACTTTGAAGCCATATGTTATGGCAATCTTCCTTGTTTCGTCAGGAAGTGGATTATTGGCTGTAGCAGTTTGTGTACCCATAAATCTAATAGATTGAATAACTGCTTTTTTCTTTTCTTGGAATAATTTTATGATATACGTGCCACTTTTCTTACAGTATACACTGTGGAAAACAATAAAAATTCATAGCATGTTAGTATGGTCAGTAGATATTAATTTAAAATTAACAAGATAAAAAAAATTATGCATTTTATTTAGAAAAAATACACAGCTTTTCAACAGTTATGCCAGTTATGATGAACTAAAAGTTGCAGTCATAAGTATATTAATAGCAACATTTTACTGAGAGTTTTCCTCTCAGGAAAATGCTTGTAAAAGTACAATAAATTTTAACCTTACTGTTCTTGAATGTAGCAATTATAAGAAGCCATTAAACTTATAATGTAACTGAACCAATTTTCACCACACTGGTACCTAACCTTTATTAATCAAAAATAAGTTATTTAAATCTAAGAAAAATTGGAGTTAAGTGATGATAACCTTTCACAAGTTAACTCTTCTGCTTTTTACTTCGATATTTAAGGAGAATTGCAGTTTACAGAATTGTGTTATATAGATCAATAATATATAGATATCATACAGCTACAGTGAACCTAGAATATAGTGAACACTTGGTTGTAGTGAACTTTTTTAGTGATCCCATTCATACTCCCATTTAGATAATGTTATTTAAATCTATCAATAAGAAAATTTATCTATCAAAGATCAAAAAATAATTTGTTAAAAAAAAAAACAATAGTAACATTAAAGTAATAAAAATTATATAAAGGGTGATTTAAAATTATCCTTCCAAATTGGCAGGACAATAACACCTGGTAAAACTTAGAAACATAAAGTGATTAAAAAGCTTTTGCAACAAATTAAGTTTTTCGTGCAGAAAAAAAAATGGGTATACAAAAAGCAACAGAAATTATCTCATATTAATTTAAAATGTAATAAGTTTGGAAATTAATTTTGTATTGCCCTACTTGCTATAATAAACGCAAATCATCACTTACCTTAACAAAGGCTGATCAGGAAATATATTAGCCCCAACATATGGTAAACCTTGTGAGTCCAGATTCAATGATATATATGGGTCATTAGAGTTTGCTTGAAAACTTATTTCTGTTATGTTACATTTCAGCTCGTCGGCGAGGTCTTGAAAATCGAAGATGACAGTTTTCTGAACCATGTCTCGCATTAAACCTCTTTCAACAGATGACTTATTTATCAGAATAGAATCTTCCATGTCATAACCCTGCAAAATAATATACAGTATTCAAACTTTATCTGAACATTAAATTACATATGCATTACGTTCATTTTTAACGCCCCTTAAAGATTCTATACATAGCTGATAACTGTTAACAATCTTATTAGTTAAAAGCACAATAATCATGGCAATCAAGAGTGAAGCCTTCAAGTCAATATAAAATTATTAAACTGTATGAAATATATTTTGCAAACTTTTATTTTAATTATATTTGCATCACCATACCAGAAAAAGACTGGCCTTAATTTGATTCCTGATTCTACAACAATTGCATACATATGATTTTTAATTAGGATTATATGACAATCAAAGATTTATTAAAAAGATTGATCAAAACATATTAAAATATGATTTTTTTTATTAATTTTCATACTATTTATTAATGAAAGAAATACATTTATGTCTAGCAATACATCTTAAAGAATAAAATTCAGACTGACAAGTTGTTCTGTTGTAACTTTTGTTATATTCCTTTTTTTAACAAACAGTTCAATATCATATTAAAAGATTATGATTAATCTTAAAATAAAATAAAAAGTAGAGATAAAAAAATTGCAACAATAATATTAATAAGATTTTTATTGGTAACTGTTTGAAGGCAAATGTTTTATACCTAGTTAAGATCTAATGAATTTTCATATAGTAATTTTATATATATATACATATTGAGGATAGTAGTATATTTTATAGCTGTTTAAGAGAGCTAGAGTACACAAAAAAGGGTAAAATGAAGACATTTTAATTTATTATTATAATCAATACAGAAAAGTGAAAAACGAGCATCATTTTAACTTAATTTTTTATTGAGTCTTCAACCAGGGGTCTGTCCAGACATTTTATGAAAGGTCCGTTTTTCGTGAAATTGTGAAAAAACTACTCACATTCTTTCAACCAGGGTCCGCTTTTATGAATTTGTGCAAATAGGGTTCGTTATTGCAAAAAAAAAAATTTTTTTTCAAGGAGTTTTTAAATTATAAAGACATACAAGATTATGCTCAACACTGTAAAATTATAAATAAAAAAATTAAATTTTAAAAAATAAACAACAATTGCTGCTTCTAAATTAGAGATGCAATATACAAATATTTGGTATTTAGCCTATACTGCTAAACGCAGAATATTAATTTCGGACGAATAATGGAAGAATCGCCTGCCGAAGACAAAACTTAATTCGTTTACATCCATCTTTCTTGTTTTCTGCCCTGGAAAGGGTTTATTCAATTAACAAAACAATAATGCAGATAAACAAATGTGTGAAGGGTCCGATTAAAAGAAAAATCCTTTTGTGAAGGGTCCGTTTTTTAAGTTAAAATATTTTGTGAAGGGTCCGTTTTTATGAAAAGATATTTTGTGAAGGGTCTGTTAACGGACCCAAATTTCTTCTAAACAGACCCCTGTTAACCTTTTACGTTTATAAAGCAAATATGTTAAAATTTCTTAGGACTTAATGAATTTTCATGTAAAAATTTTATACAGAGAAAGAGGATAGTATATATTACAGCTGTTTAAGGGAGCAAGAGTATACATAAAAAGGTAAAGTGAAGACATTTTAATTTATTACTAATATCAATAGAGAAAAGTGAAAAATGAGTATCTTTTTACCTTAATTTTTTAATGAGTTTTTAATCTTTTATGTTTATACAGCAAACATGCAAAAATGACTTAGGACTTGATGAATTTTCATATAGTAATTTTATATGTATATAGACATATATTGAGGATAGTATATTTTATAGTTGTTTAAGGAAGAAAGAGTATACAAAAATGGGTAAAATAAAGACATTTTAATCACTAATATCAATACAGAAAAGTGAAAAACGAGTATCATTTTACCTTAATTTTTTCAATGAATTTTTAACCTTTTATGTTTGTAAAGCGAACAAGCGAAAATTACTACCAGCCAAGTTATTTTTCCTAAAGAAAAAAAAGAAAAGAAAGATTTTGCCATACATTTGAAAAGAATATTCTTTTTGTTGATAAAAATACCAATTCTACCTCATTTTCCTTCTTGACAGTTTATTACTGATATCAACATTTAGTGCGTCAAAAGCTATAAAATTTTTTTCCAACTCTTCGCTCATTTTGCAAAATCTCTTTATGGTTTGAAAATTTTTTATTTTTTTTAAATACAAAATTTGAGTATTTGCTTGATTTTTTTTCTGTTTCACATTTTTTTGTTATAAGTGTTAACAATTTGTATTGTATTATGATTTTATTCATTTTTGTATTATTTCCAAAATGTATTTTTTGTATTAAAACACAAATCTAAAAAAAATATTCAGAATTTATTTACAATATTTACATTGTATTTTATTTTATTTAATCCTGCATTGTGTAAAAAGAATTGTAGGCTAAAGAAAAACCATGACATTTTTTGGTACAGTATATGCAAACACCAGTTTACTTTCAAAAACAATGAACATCAAATTAGAAAAAAAGTTCAATTTGCTCTACTTTTGGTACAATAAAGGTAAATTTTATCGCAAAAAATAGATAAAAAAAACTATACTATTTTTAATTCCAGAGTTACTTAATTTTGAAAAAAAAAAAAAAAAAAAAAAAAAAAANAAAAAAAAAAAAAAAAAAAAAAAAAAAAAAAAAAAAAAAAAAAAAAACAACTTTAACAGCAGAATTTCATCAATGGAGGATTGAGCAACTCTTAACAGTTTGAGATCAATAATTGGCGATCGAAATGGGCTGCAGGTGGCGTAGAGCAGAACTCTTTTCCTATGGCAACACTTCACATGCTTTCCCCATTAACGTGTGGAAAGTCATAGAGGAAGGAAGTACGTTAGTTTCTCTCTTGATTTTCAAATAGATTAAAATCTTTTGACTTGAAAAACTATATGGAACTGAAAACTGCATTAAACATAGTTCTAAAGAAAAGTATCATGGAAATTTTAAAAAATATTTTTATTAAATAAAAAGGAAAAATATTAAGAAAGGGGAAAATATCGTAGTACATTCCTATACAACTGAAAAGAGGAGAGGGAAGGGAGAAGGGCTAAAGGCATGAAACCGGTCTCTCCCCAGATGGCGTATTCGAGTGTTGCGATCACGAATCAAGACGTTTTAATAAAAATGTTGCATTAAAAAACCTCAGTTAATTATTTAAAATTATTTCATACTAATATTTATTTAAAATTTACAATCAAGTTCATTACTTCTTTAATAAGATATTTTAAGTGGGGTTTCAATAATTTCAAAACGAAAACAAAGTGATAGTGTGTCTTAGCATTTGTATTCCAAAATAATTTCCTGAATGAATATTAATCAAAATAAAAAAATATTAGGTTCTAAAATCCAAATCTTTTAATTATTCAAATCAACAAATTACTTTAGGAACTGCAATAGTATTGATAAAAAATGGCCCGTTCTGAACACATACTAATAAAAAATATCAGGACAAAAAACAAAATATCTTTTTATCAAGAAAATCTGAAATTTCAGGACAACTACAAACTCTGATATTATTAAACTGTAAGTCCTAGCATGTTAAAATAAATAGTATAATAAAATAAATATTAAACAATTAATGCCAAAACTCACTATATTTCATATGCAACTCACGTCATTTTTGTCCTTTCATCATTCCATTATTTTTAAGTATTGTTTAATTATTATTATTAAAGAATTTATATGAAATATTGCCTTAAGTAAAGTAGTATTAAAGTTTGTACTTATTCAATGGATTTAAAAAAATTAATTTAAAATAGGGGGGAGGAGAGGAATCACCTCTCTAACATACGTTACTAAGATATAATTTAAATGAGTGTTTATTTGCATGTTAAGGGAAGTTGTAAAGCAATATAAAAGCATATTTGAATTCTTTAAATATGTTTTTTTTTAATATGCTAGCATATTTAAGGAAATAAAGGGGATATTTTTGAACTATTTATTAATAATAATTTATAGTTAAATGGAATAGTTAAATTCTATGAAATATTTTGGAATGGTTCAGTTAATTTTAATTAATTGCTTAAATATAATTAAACATGTTAATTATATTTAATTATATTAATAAAAAAAACAGGTTTTCTTGATTTTGTTGAAATCTTATTTTCATCTTACCTCGCTTATAATACTTCTAAACAATTGCATTGGTCTTTTTTAGTTTCTTCTATTTTGACTAGTTTCTTTTGCTTTTTTTTAGTTTCTTCCAGTCCTGAAAAAAGTAGCTTTCTTGTGGACGAAATACCAATCATGATATATATGCTTACATTTTTTAACTAGTTGACAAAAGTTTTTGACTGGTTCAAACACTTAGGAACTTTTCAAATACTGATTTAGATCAATTTATCATTCTAATCACTGAAGCTGCAATTTCTAAAGAAGTTGATTTCTGAGGACAGAGATTCACAAGCAATATTTGTTAAAATCAGAACTTTGCTTTAAACAAATGAATAAAATTGAGTAAAATAGGGATAGCTATGGAATTCTGGTTAGGAAACAACACATTAATATTAGGGAACAAGAAAAATCAAGTTTAAAATTAAAAGGAAAAAATAAGTAATTTATAAAGAAATTAATTTCTGAAAAAAAGTTAGTGATTTTGAATTAATATTTTATTTTTTTATTCACTGTATAATCATACACTTATGTGGAGAAAATGAAGCAATAAGCTGAAGTATCAAACTTAAAATCAATAAAAAGATAAATACATTATTCAGTTTAGCATAAGAAATATTTTTATTGATTTAATTATAGTATTTTTATTGGTTTGATTACTTAATTATTACTACGTTTAAAGTTTTCTTGAACAATTTTCTGAAGAAAAAAGAAGGAAATATAATAAGTCCCACTCACTGAGTATGACATTATAGCTATTACAGCATTTGTACCCAAAGGATATTTGTCCAAATTATACTGATCATAGATGGTTGTTTTCACAAGTGGTTTTTGAGGAGATGTCAATTCCATGTACTTCACATCAGTACGATATTTCGCATTTGTGAAAGGAAAGGATATAGCTTGCCTGCTTTTCTGAAAATTCAAAAAAAGTATCTAAATTATTTTCCCTAAAAATCCTTTAATTAAATATATGCAAATATTACAATCAGTTAGTATTTTATAACACTTGATTATTGTTAAAAATGAAAAGAAAATATATCGGAACAGCACACATTTATAGAAAAAGTAGCTTACTTTTGAAATCAAAAATGCAGTTTTAATACAAAGTCTAATTGATAATAGAATACCTATTCTATTAGATTTAAAGGAAATAGGCTAACTTTTAAACATTTGTGTAATAGACAACTGACTTTTGCCAGTTTTGCAAAACACAGATATTACCGTAAAAGTATAATTTCTTCAAATATAGCAAACTCCAATGTAAAGTTTAATCCATATGTAAAGTTTAAAAAAATTGGAATGATATTACGCTAATTTGTTTAATGTAAATAAAAGAAATATAAAAATAAACATCAATCTAATCGTAGTCTTTTGAGTTGAATGATTAGTAAGAGATGGTGATTAAATCATCTAGGGTTGGGAAAAAAAACCTAAATTTTTCAACGTAAAATCCACTCAATTTGAAGAATCAAATTTGAAATCATAGAAAAAAATATTTTTATAATTATGTTTATAGTTTGAATTTTAACAAAATTGGTTTAATACCTTAAGCAATTAAATGATATGTTGAACTTCTTTTCTATCTCATGTTGATATGATAACTGTTTAGTCAATGTTCTTCTAACACTTGTTATATTTTATGCTTTGTGATTATCAAATTCTTAATTCAATACTTAAAAGCCAAAATAACAGAAAATGAAATTTCTGGAATAAAAAGTTTATTAAAATGTGCAGTTTTGAAAGGATCAAAACTATTGGTAATCTGTAAAAATTTAACTCAGTGTAAATACTTATATCACGCGAAAAAAGAGTAAACATACTTACGACACAAGTAAATGTACTACGAACTGCAGGATTATTTTCTATAAATGGAATTGTCCCAGCAGCTACACTTAAAATATTAGAGTCCTTAACTTCTTCACATTCATTCTACAAAAAATTACAACTGTGTTTTTAAAAGTTATATTTGCTTGATAATGCTGTGAAAATAAATATTTATGATATTAATAAAAAAAACTGATAAAAGCAGTTGGAAGAATTTATTACAGCGAAAAATTTATTTTAAAAATCCTAATCATATAAGTAAAATAAAGAGATTATTAAATCCTTAAAATAATTACAAAAAACATTAAAGTATGCTAAAAATATTATTTGAAAATATGCATACATTATTTTTATTAATATTATCCTGTTGTAATATTATCTAATTTGTAAATATTATTTTTCCCGTTTTTTCCAAATATATATATACATATTCCGGTGAAACACCGAAATCTGGAGAATGTCGACATTCACCGGTGAATGTCAACATTCACATAGTCGCTTGGTGTATATCCGAAATATTTGCTAAATACCCTTATTTCTGACTCTCACCGGTGAATGTCAACAATCACATAGTCGCTTTGGTGAATGTCCGAAATATTTGTTATATCCAATTTTATATTAATTTATTCGTTAATATTATATTTATTTGATATATTTATATTTATTCTATATTTTAATACTTACTGACGATAGATTAGAAGAAACATCAGTGTTTGGAGTATCGGGCAAATATATACCGGGCAATGGCATTTGACCTTAAAAAAACATCAGTGTAGGGTATACCGGGCAGTGGCACTTAACCTTAAAAAAACATCAGTGTAGGGTATATCGGGCAGTGGCACTTAACCTTAAAAAACCATCAGTGTAGGGTATACCGGGCAGTGGCACTTAACCTTAAAAAAACATCAGTGTAGGGTATACCGGGTAGTGGCACTTAACTTTAAAAAAACATCAATCTAGGGTATACCGGGCAGTGGCACTTAACCTTAAAAAAACATCAGTGTAGGGTCAAAATATCGAATGAATGTAATTATATCCATGAATAAATTCATATTGAATTGAATGTAATAAATATTTCGGACATTCACCAAAGCATATCTGTGATTGCAGACATACACCGGTGAGGGTCCGAATGTACAAGAATGTAATGAAATATTCAATCTTTCACCGACGTATTTGGTGTTTGTCGACATTCATCGGTGAAAGTCAACAACTACTGATTTCGGTCTTTCACCGTGACACATATATATATTCTCGCTTATTATAAAATGTGTTGCCAAATACTTCCTATAGTGATTGTATTTATTGTTATTTTTGTTCATAGTTCAAAAAACGTAGCTTCAATACAAGGGTAAAGCCACAATAAACAATTATTTTTCACATTGAAAAATTTTTTAAGACTTCCAATTTCTTTTTTTTTTTTTTAAAATTATGATGGCTTTATTTAACATGGAAAAATCTTAAAATTTCATTGAAAAATGGTTCGTAGCAAATGAGAAAATAAGAGATATAATAGTTATGCTGTTTTGTTCATAACACCCTAATTTTGTTCATAACTCAGACTAGAAGTGGACGCAGACTAGTGGCTGTAAAATACGTCACAGCTACAAAAAAATGATTCATTATTTATCCACTTAAAATATTTATTACAATTTTCGATAATTCACTTAGATGTAATTCATACTAAAAGAAATAAACTGTCATTAACAAAAAAACAGTTAAGTACTCCGCCAATAGCTAGGTAATTGTTGAAAAAAGGGGTCAGGAGACCAAAAAGTTCTAGACAAACGTGATTGTGACAATGTAATCTACAGTGTACACTGACTCCTTGTACAGACGTACTGATATTTATTGAGCTGAATGATGGGTAGGTTTCAATCCTACGAGGAACAAAACTTGCTCTCACACAATGACAACTAGTGATATTGTGGCTCATATTATCATATTATATCAAATTATATCGTATCATCCGCTCATATTATATCAAAAATTAAAATTTTTTCACTTAATTTATGGTTTGATTATGTGAAAATAATTTTCATACTTTTTCTTTCTTTTCTAAATAATACAGGTAAAAATAATTTATGTATTTACAAAAATATTGTTTGCTTATACCAATTTAATTTAGACCATTACATAGTGAAATTTTTTTAACTTATTCGATTAATAACAGTAATGACAACAGATGCGTACTTAGGAGAAAGATGCATAGTGCACAAAATTTTTTTCTTTTTTTTTAAAATGAACATCCTGAATTAGTTTTGATCTAATGGTACTCTTATTTACTAAGAGTCAATCTTAATGACTCTAGGGTCTAACTTTAAATATGTTTACTAATTAGAAGAGACGATATTTAAAGTTATAAAAGCAGACACAAAAAGACAGATCTGCAAAATTTAGTACCAACAGGTTAGGTTGAGAAAGCAGTCAAAATTTGGACCCCTCACTAATGCTAATTTCACTTTTTACATACTTCTCTATAACTGGAAAACTTTTCAAGCTAACCAAAAATTAATCCATGTAAAAAATAAGTATTTAAAATTTTATTAATTTATTTTATGACAATTACAAAAATTGTGAATTATAATGTACATTAATTTTTATACCATTTTAAAAATGCAATTTTAAATGATGGAATTCAAAAGTGGAATGAAACATGTTGGAAACTTTCTGAGTTTTTTAAATTTTAAAAAAAATTGTATATTTAAATTTTGATTACTAGAGAACCATATGACCAGTTTTGTTCAAAATTTGTATTTCATGTGAAATTACACTCTTTAAAATTATTTTTTATACCTTACATATCAAAATTTTTTGAAAGGTTCAAACTGTACCTAGGACTAATTTTAACTATTTATTTTCTCTATGGAGAGAATAAAAATTTAACTCAGAAACTTTGTGGCAAATACATTAAACATTTGTCAATCAGTATATTTTTTGTGACCTAAGTCCATCAAGCATTTAAAAAAAAAAAAAAAAAAANAAAAAAAAAAAAAAAAAAAAAAAAAAAAAAAAAAAAAACTTTCTTAAGTAAGAAAAATTGTTTCAAGTTACAACATAGAATTTGTTGAATTTTATAATTTTTTCTCCATAATATCTGCTAATTGATTGAATTAGGAATTTCATGCAACTAAAACTTCGTTTTTAAGTACCCAGCAGAAGCTAAATTAAATCTGGTTGATTATTGTTAATATGAAATATTTTATTGGAACATTTGTATGCACATAGCTTTATTGTTTCATTCATATACAATAAAATGTATAGCGTTATTAAGAATATCAAAATTTTAACATGCTTTGACTGATTATGTCCATAGGAAAATATACACTGGTGTACAAAATTTAAGCATCATTTAGTACCAGGGTTGTGCTTAATTAGCATATACCCTAGACTTGTTCAAGGAGTAACAAGCATATATTTCTTTACTTTTGTTCAAACAAAAATAATTTTTTTTTCTTAAAAATTTAGTATTTTAATTGATAAAGAATGATATTTTAGTACCAATCTATCATATTTCTCTTTTTAAATATAGCTTTAATTTTTAACTAAAACTGATTAAAAAAATTTATTCAGATACTGGATAAGCAAAAAAAAAAAAAAANAAAAAAAAAAAAAAAAAAAAAAAAAAAAAAAAAAAAAAAAACTCTGGCACATGGCTGGAAAACCTGCACAGCAGATACTACTTATTGTTACATACATCATCTACATATACTTAACGCAGAAATTCGTCACTAAAGAGCACAATATGTTTACACAGGTCCAAGGTCAATCTCCATGTTTACAATCTCCCATGTCATTAAATCACATTAATTACTTAAACACAGTAATTTATGTGCTTTTTTATTTTGGTCACATTTCATTGTTATTTGAATAATTTGTAATATCAGAGTACTTCAAAATATTTTTTGATAGAAAATAGTGAAGTTTAAACCCATATTTATGCTTACTATGCAGCAATGTTTAAATTCATTATACCAAAGTTCTTTCCTAAATATGCTTACACAAAAAAGTTGCTCAAATATTCCTAACCGAACCTTCCTTCTTTTATGCAAAACTTCTCTGGATAAACGACAAGGGTTTGAAAAAATGTAAATTCCAGGATATACTATTTGTGGTTCAGTTTTTTCAACTAAAATTATTTCAGTAGAAGATGGTATCTAAAAATAAAAAGTAAGTTATATACAAATGACAAGAATATTTGTTTGATAGGTTAATAATTAACTTATTTCAAATTTACTTACAAAATTTTCCAATCGCAAATATTTCAACTGTGCAAGGAAATGGTCGATTTTTCTATGCCTGATCCAACCAAAAATTTTTCCATCTATGTAAATGAAACATTTAGGAATATCGGTTAAGGTCAGGGGATCATCTAAAAAAATGGCACCAAATTTAAAAATCACTTTTGACTCAATTCTTGGAGTTTTTAAGTCTAGGATCTGGAATAAAAATAAATTTGATAAATAAATAGAGTAGCAAGTTTATTTGCAAGAAGAGTTGGATACTTGAAAGTTTTAATCTTGTTGAGATTTTCAGGGTATGTTTTTCATGTACAATGTGCAAAATTCTCATAACAATAATTATTCTCATTTTTTATATACTCATAATAATTGTTTCAATCTCTTTAATTTCTATATATTCTATTTTTTTGAATAAAATATATTTTATTCAAAAAATTATTAGAAGTACAGGCAAAGAGACATTTAGCTCAACAGAATACTCGCTATAACTTGATTGAAAATCAATGTTGTCTATTTTGATGGATAATCGGACTGGCCTTTAACAAAATTATGATTCTTCTAAACAACAATATTTATAACTAGGAGGTTTTGCCCCCCTGCTCGCTGGTGCTCGCCAACCCCCGGAACTGCTTTCGCAGTTCATTTCGGATTGCTTCGCAATCCGATGCTCGCTTTACTCGCTCATTGGATATGTTCTTAACGTCTAGCTTTTGTATACTTTTTTGAACACTGAAGTTCCGAAAACTTTTCACTGTAGAAAATTCTAAACCTGTACATTTCAATATTAATTTGAAATTGCAAACAGTTCACATATTTTTCTTAATCACACTATTCTAAATTTCAGTTGTTGAGAAAAGAAACTGTAGTAAGTTTTGTTTTTAAGTCTTTCCCACAAAAGGGCTAAAGCCATGTGTTGTAAAACAATATGAAATAGTAGTCTGCCACTGAACGCCGGATGTAAAGATAATATAACAAAATGTGGAATAGTAAAGCGCTCAATTCAAAATAAAATAGCAATAGCATAACACTTCTCATTTCTGCCAATGAAAAGGAACTATTTCAGTACTCATAACCAACCAACCGTTTTTTTCTCGGTGACAATCGGAGATAGATAGACATATGATGCTCACTACGTGGTCTAGCGCGCCGAAGCCTATCAATTAAAACGTATTAGCGTTTTATATAACATGGATTAGCCATATGATGCTCACTACGTGCTCTTGCGCGCCGAATCCAATCAATTAAAAATGAAAACTGTTGCCAGCGCGAGAAAAGAAATATCATAGGTTTTATTGATACATACGTACGTATTAGCGTTTTATATAATATAGATAGAAAAAATGCAATTAGCAATTTATTTATAAAAATAAAGAACATGTTTGTTAATTAACTGCAAACTAATGAGTGTATAATGTAACTGTAAAAAATAAATGTAAAATGTTTTGTATAATGAAGTTACTGTTAACCCCATCATGTTATCAGCTCTGTGACTTTGTTTTTGATTTGCATGACTTCTAATTGCTTTTAACATATAAATCAAAAGTCTTTGAGATTTTTTGATTTGTCATGATTAATTCTTTAAAACTAAATATGTTTTCAAGAGAATTTATGACACAGTGCCCATTCTTTATTTATATGACTTATAGACCTTTAATTTTTAAGACTTAGCAGTAATTTTTATAGAAATTTAGTGGTTTTTTAAAATTTTAATGGCAGATTACCAAAACAAAATTTAACAAGAAAAAAAAGAAGAGAAAATGTGAAAAGTTAAAGGAAATAAATGTACAGGATGGCTTTTAAATAAAAACTAAGGCACGGTTTAAAACTAAGGAAAATGTTTAAAACAAACATAAGATGCATAAAATATAAACATAAAATGAAAACGCAATGAAGAAAAAAAATTACATGGCATGCTGATGATAAATAATTGTGTAGTCCACTATTTTCTCCCTCAGGCGTTTGGACTGGACATAGAAAACCTTTAATAAGAAAAATAAACAATCAATTTGAAAAAGTTTGGGATGCATATTTTAATAATTAAGGTTATAAGTTAAAAATATGAATATTACATAGTTAAATCACAGTTACTGTACTTATGCAATGAAAAAAAAAAGTAACATTATGAAGAAAAATATTTTACAACAAGGAGAGACATATAGAAAAATAATTATTCATAGAGAAAAAAATTGAATACAGTGATAAAAAGTTCTAAAATCATAGCATTCAGAATTAAAAATCTCAATTGCTTAACAATTAAATTGATGAATTTCTTGATTTGAGATCTAACATGATGACGCTTTGCCAACGATGAAATTAACAAGGGAAATAAAATGTTCTTTTGCTATTAGGGAAAAAATTTGGTAATGTTTAGTTGGTCTCCATCATCAACAAAAATTAAAAATTTTTAGGTTTAATTTCAGAGGGTAGAAAATAAAGCCTGAAATTGAGAATCTTTTGCAAAATGTTACAGAGTTGCACATGAGAGTGTAAGAATCCTTTCACACAGAATCCAGTTCAGTATACACACAAGTATTTCATTAAACTTGTCAAATGACTGCCGCATTCATACGCCCAAATAGATAGTGGTTGAATGAACAGTGAAAATGTGAATTGAACAATGAGAAAACCACATTTTTTGCATAATTTGTGGCAGAAATCAACACGGCGAAGACAAATATCGAATTTTGAAAAAGGGAAAATTAAGCATTTTTTAAAAACACCTTCAAAGGCTTTTAAAAAACAAAAATCGAAAATAAGTACCTTTAAACATATTTTAAGAACTCTACCTACCGTGGGTGCACTTGGAAAACAATTATGTAGACTATTTTCTGTGCAGTAAATAAGTAACAATATTGTTATTTAATGGAGTTTAAGGTTTAAATTAAATACTTTTAAATATTATTGTTTTTAAATCTTTTAATATCAAAAATTAAAAGATAAACATGCCAGAAAATATAGCATTTGAATTTATTTTAATTTCTATTGGAATAATAAAATTAAATTACTATAATTATTCTTCTCCTTTATCATACATATATATATATACAGTCAATTCGCTATAACTCGAAGTACGATAACTCGAATATTACTATAACTCGATTTTTTTATGAGGTCCCGACCCTTTTATCTTCAATTTCATGTTAATTATTCTCGATTACTCGAATTTTACTCCTTTAACTCGATTTTTTTTGGATCTTTTAAAGCAAGGAAAAAAGCCTAGGAGCTGATATCTTGCCCCTTCCTTTGCAACACACACACAATGTCTTTCGCACTCTTCATGGAGAAGCTAAAGCTGTCCCTCTTAAAGTATGTGAACAGTGGTAAAATGAAACGTTACCAAATTTACTTCACTTCAAGGATTCAGTGAAAATGATGTTTTCAATATTGATGAAATGGGTTTATTTTTTAAGTGTCTTCCAAATAAGACTATGATGTTTAAGGATGAAAACTGCTCAGGGGATAAAATGAGCAAGGAACGTTTGACTGTCCTAGTATATATATATATATATATTTCGTATATATATGCATCGAAAATTTAAGAAGCGAATCAATCAAGCCATTGGAAAGACAGTTTGACATTATGACTTTAAAATAAACTAGTGAATGAACTACATAGTAAGCTTCTTTGAAAACTCTTTCACATGACCTAAATTTTAATTCATGGAATTAAAATAAAATTTATTTAAAACATTATTTTAATGTCTTAAGAAGTACATGATAGTAAATTTAATGAAGTGAGTAATTTTTAAAGATCTTCGATATAAAAAATAAAAAAATGTTAAAATTACAAAAAACAAAAATAAAATTACAAAAAAATAAATAAATAAATAGAGGAAAATGATAAAAGAGAAGAAAATCACAGATCTGAGTTAAATAATATCTTTGATAAACAGCAAAAAGTTCCATGCCGGGAATTGTTGGGACTTATTGAAGTCTGAAAAACAGATTTTTTTCAGTTAATATGTTAATAAACAATAATAATTTTTTTTTCATATAATACCATTTTGTTATTAATTTAATAAGGGAATGCTTGGTGTAATAAAATATACCAGTTACATAGTTAAATTTTTTAAAACATGAAAAAGTAAGAAGACAAAAAGCTAAACTTTATCCAGCAAAATAAGAAAAAAAAAACTTTTTTTTCTTTCCTTTTTTACTTGAGTGAATTATTAGCAGCAGCACAGATGTTCAGATAAAATTAAGTTTAAAGAACAAGCTCTGAATCATAAAAGTAAATGAATCCTATTGACTTATGAAACATAAAAAATTATTAAACAAAGAATAGAACAAAGCCTGTCTTCTGATATTTCTTCCAAAACCACTAGATATTTTTCTAAAAAAATGAAGAGCTTAGTAGCTGGAGGCACTAAGTCACACTACTTAAGTTAATTAGGAGACATCCGCTTTAGAAAATACAACATTGGCTGGAAGCTGCTGACACATTATCCTATAACAAATTTGATACAACAAATAATAAAAATAACTTTTTTGATATACAGTTAATTAATGACATGGTTTTAAACTGACTGTGTTTAATTGTTTAGGAATGTCACTTGATACCTTCTTCCATTTAACTTCGGAATTGGTCAAATTATTTTGTTAAAGTTACAAACACATTAAATTTACAACTTGGTATTTTTAAAAGGAATAGTATTTGTTTTCCTGGGTGAATGTTCGTCAGCTTTTCCATTCATGATATGATTTCCTTTTGATTGGAAAATTGCACCTATTATAGCAACATTCAAGTATTTTTGATGCATTGTTAACGCTTTGGGGAATTAAAACGATTGAGGAATTAAAAAAAAATTATTTGGTTTAAATTAAAGGATAGATAGTTTTAATCATAAGATGGAAGATTTTGAAGAAAAAAAAAGTTCTTTTAAAATCAGTTATTCTAGGCAAATGTAAGCGGATAGAATATGCACTGTAATTTATGACATTTCTATAAGTCTCGGCATAAGTATTCTTTCAGGAAATGGGAAAATAATATAAAAATTTCCATGAATACATCTATTTTATAACTGGTGTTGAACATGTGACTTATTTTTTTTAGAGAGTTTGCAACTAACAATGTTGAACTCAACCACATTGCAATTTCAAACTCAACCTAGAAGACAAGGGAACTCATCAAGAATATGGAGAAACTAGCTTTTGTAGAGGATTATTTGATGGAACTAACCAGCAATTGCGTTACATGGAAAAGGAAAATCATGAGAATATCCCGTGAATTCTAATCCATTATCTCTCCATCACTGAGGATATTTTAAGACAGCACTATGGACACTACAAGCAGAAAATGTATCACCAAGTCATAGCCACAATTTAAACCAGGGTTAAATCATTGGGAGGGGAATGCTCTATATCCTGAGTGTCTCATCAAGATGTTTAAGTTTTTCTTAAGTAAAGTTTTCTCATTCAGTAAAGCAAGGATATCTTAAAATAGCCCATTGTGGATCAGTAAGCAACTGAGGTTAAGGCTTCACAATTCTGTGATAAATGGTATGATACTGGCAAAATGGTCAGCACAGTGTACCAGTTTTTCTTACTTCACAGACAAGCTGGTACTCATGAACATGAAGCTGGATAGAGTTTAAGCTACCATCGGGCATAAAATCATAATCCTTCACGATGTTAGAATTCTGCTTTAAACATTGTGATGTTGCAACTGTTTAACCCCTTCCTCACGCCAAAATCACAGGGTGAGCTTTTGTCTCCTATTTCACAGGCCCGTGATATTTCTGGGCTGAGGGTTGAAAAGTAATAAACCAAAAAGGTTTAAATATATCTATCGCTTGTGCTCAGAATTTTCATTATACAAACTAGATGGCTGCACCAGATTATTTTTAATGTAACTGAAGATAGTTTACTTTTAACAAGATGTCAGTACTATTCAAATATATGTATTTTGTATTTTATGCTCTTCGTGAATGCAAGTGGTTTGTGTTCCATGATAAAATATTTTTTATATTGTGTACATTATAGAGTCAGATTTATATGGACATATAAAGTTTTAAATTTCAAGTTAAAAAAATTTCCAAAAATCAAAAATGAATACACACATTGTACATACACCTTTTTTAAATAATTTTTTGAATAAAAAAATAGGCTCATTGATGACAGTTTTTTTGAAAATAGTAAGATCATTAAGGGATAAATAAGAAAGAGTCATTGTAAAATTCTTTTCAAATAAAGAATTTTTCATGCAAGTTGATGGAATATATACTGTATCTCTTAACTTATAACATCAGCGCACTACTTTCAGGAAATGTGAAAAGAAACCATAGATTTCTTTCAAACTATACTATACCATAGATTTCTCTGTCTTGAATAATGATTCCAAAAAATCAACTATTTGGCATATGACTCATATTAAGAATTTCTGAAGTTATAAAATATTTCAGGTATAAATGGGTTGACAGCATAGGTACTTTAAGCAAATCTTATCATATTTCTTTAAGCAATGTGGAAATAAAATAGAATTTTTTTTAACCCTATTTATCTTCCTCAAAATAATTTAAACATAAAATTATTAATACATTAGATATCATTTACTGTACTCTGATAAATAAAGAAACTTACCCCAAGACTCTGGATAGTATTTTCGCATATTTTTACCATAAAAATTGAGAGAGAACTTATTTACAGAAGTAAATTGGGCTGCAGTAGCAAACACGTTATTTCTTTTGAGCACTACTGTGAAACCAGAGTTGGAGCTGAGTCCATTATTTCTGCCAGGGAAGTTTCCAGTAGATAAAATATTCTTTATTCTCGGTGTTAGAGATAAAGCACTATTTGTACATTTGCGAGCATAACCTGTCATAAAACAAACATTAGAAAAATAATGAAATTCACGATAAGATCATGTGTGCAATAAAAAAAAAGACTTGTATACCTATTAAATTATAATCTTTTTTCATTTTAATAGATCTAGTTAAGCTATTTTCAACCGACTTCAAGTAAAATTCAGCTCCATCCTAAAATGCCAAGAAATAAGGAATTGTTATGAGAACATTCAGTAAAGGATTTTTCTAACAAAAAACTGCCTTAAAAAATAAAACCAGAAATTAAGCACATAGTGTTTAATCATGACTATTCATCAAAAAAAAAAGAAAAAAAAGGAGAATCTAGAATGAGCATTCTATTATGATAAAAATGTTGATGAAACGTAAATAGCCTCAAGTTTATGCAAAAAATCTAACTATAAATCTAACTGTTAAGTAATTTATGTTATTAAAGTGTTTTCTCTAAACGTTTTTAAAAGGGCAGCCCACCCCACTTGTCCTTTGATCCCTCTAAATGCGTCTTCCTAGCCCTTTTCGTAAAAATAAGCCGCCATCCCTTAAAAACCTTGCCTTTTTATCTTTTCAGGAAAAGGTCATTTTTTTAAACCACCTCTTTTAATGAAAAGTTTACGTCGGATTTATTTAGTTATTGAATATTATTTAACATTAATTTTTTAATTTCATTCCTTCATTTTAGTAAGATTTTTCGTATGTTGTCTAGTTATATATTTAAAATTCGAATGATGTTCTGCCACCGAGATATCAGTTCTTTTATTTGGGGGGAGGGTATATTTACGATATTAAATTTTACCATTATTTATTTTTGAAATAATGTTTATTTTCTCACAATTTTCTGTTTAAAATATAAAAAAAGCAGTCAACTTGCCTATCAAATTATTTTTTTAGAAGAAAATATAAATACAGAGATTGTCTTTTAGTCTTGTCTAGAATTATTTTTCAAAAGCTTTAAGTCTTTCAGCTATTTTGATAATGAGTGAGTATTACATAGGGAAATATACACACAAAATAGTTTAAGAGAGTAATTTAAAAATTGAGGATCAAATTCAGTTAATACAAAATATTCATTTTGATAAATTTTAATGGAGGTAAATGATCAAATCTCTTGATGATCTCTAAAATGATCTCTTTCAAAACTTCAAGTGCATTTTTTTGTGAGGAAGCACTCTGCCCTCTTTCCTAAGGAAAACTCTGCTATCAATAAATAAATGTTAGCTAAGCATCTTCAAAGAACAAAAAATACATTTAAAAAACATTAATTTTCTACAAAATTAAACACATAAAATACTGAAATTGCAATGAAAATAGTGCAATGAGCACTGTTTTTAATTTATAATTATTGAAAATTTTAATTGCTTCCAGAAATTTATTTGGCAATAAAAACAGAATACACGAACTTATAGTGATAACAAGATTACTTGATTTAAATCAGGGGTTTCCAACTTACATGAGGCCGGGGACCGCCATTAAAAACACCAGTCAAATGAAGGGCCGCAACTTTATCAAAATTTTATATAGGACTCTTTTATGTTTGAAGGAACATTAAATATTACTGTCAGATTTCTATCAAAGTTTTTTTTTAATATTAAAAAGCAAAATAACAAGCATTACAAATAATGCTTGTTACGGATCATTTTGAATCTTCTCTTAATCAGAAACTTAGTGACAAGATTTGTCTTTCTTTTAAACTTAATTCTGTGATAAATTAAAATTTTTTTCGATTTAATAGGAATTATAGCTACAAAAAAAAAAATTCCCGAGCATCTAAAATAATTTTTTTTTTCATTTCCGCTCATGCGATATTCAATTTAAGGAATTAAAAAAAAAAAAAAAAAAANAAAAAAAAAAAAAAAAAAAAAAAAAAAAAAAAAAAAAAAAAAAAAAAACACGATATTTATTTCCTCTTTTATGTGTTTTAAAATTTACAAATATAATTTCATCCTAAATGAGTGGTTTCAAAAGGCTAAATGGGAGTATTTCTTCCAAAAAATTTCTGATACGCACATGCTAAATTATATTCACAAAATACAAAAAAAACGAAATGAAAAAGAGCACGATTATTTTTGTATTTGAATAAATATTTTCTTGAGGAGACAAAGATAATAATATCAACAGATTCATAAATTGGAAGAAAAATAAAACTATCTGTAAAATATAAGGATTTCAAAAAAGGAAATCAAAAGTTTTTAATTTCTCTACAGTCTAAGAAAAACATAGAGAAAAAAAAAAAAACAGGAAATTTCAATTACATAGTTAATATTTTTTTGTACAATTAAGTAATGCTTTTATTATTATAATTAACAATGCTTCTGTTTTGAGTTTAGTTTTGAGGGATATAAAACCACTTATGCATCCTAACAATTAAAATATGAAGTTTTTTATAATAATAATAAAATAAAAAAATGTTTCTTACTTAGGTATCATTGCACAAAACACAATCACAACTAGTATCCAAGTATTGGTTTAATGCTAAGTTTATAAATTATTAATACAAACCTTAATACTCATTAAGTATATCTGACCACCAGTTAAAACCTCTTGAAAAACTGGATTATCCAAGTCTTCCGGTTTGAATTCATTTGAAACTAACGAAAACAGTTTACAAATTGAATAACTGCAAATAAAGTTCAATATTCAGAAATAATTATTGAAAAACTGGTCATTGTTTTGACAGTTTTTTTTATTTTACAGTCAAGTGTGAATGTCTGAAATTGTCCCCTCTTCTGAGGTTTATTTATCATCAGCATGAATTGTAAGGTTTACAATTTTTGCACCATTTTTAAATGTAATTTTACATGGCAAAACACACAATTTGTGCGAAATTGGTTAAATAGTTCCTGAGAAATTGAATTTGAAAAAAATTGTCTTTAGTCGTATATTCAATTTCTCCGGAACTATTAGACTGATTTTGCTTACATTTCGTATTTTGCAATGTCAAATTATGTTCTTTAGCATTATGTAAATAATTATATACTTTACAATCCCTATTTTTTTAAGACTAGTATTAAATAAAATAACAAAAAATATATATTTACTAAAAGTTACTGTTTGCATGGAATTATCTTAATAACAAAATGGATAAACAAATTTTTATTATTGTTTGGAAATATTTTTAATTCACTTAAAAAGTTCGTCTGGTGGCAGAATTTTTCCAAGCTTTCTGCGACAAAGTTTACTATTACTAATATCTTTCTGCAAGATACTTTTAATAATAACAAATACACGTTACTAAATTAAAAAAACAAAAATTTTGTGTTTAGGAATATATATATATATATAACAAATATATAATATTCATTTTTATTCTCATATTATGAGCAATACTCTCATCTCTACTAGTAAGGGGAAAAATAAGCTAATTATTTTCTTCTCGCATTTTGTAAATCATTATCACATTAAAAAAAAACTCAATTGTAAAATCTGTTACAGTAACTACCAAAAAAAAACATAGACAGCAAGATGCCAAAAAAATTAATAGAATCATTGCGTTAAAAATTAAATATTCAATTCAAATATCCCATATTGCCAGAAATATATTGGGATGTTTCAAAACCACGTGGAAATCAAGACCAATAGCTGAAGAAAATACATTCGAAACACTACATGGATTTGCAATATTATCAGCATAAATTGACCACGTCAAAAAGTGATTATTCAAACGAGAGATTCAAATTTTACTTGTAGAAATAATATCAACTGAGAAATAACCAGAATTTTAAAAAGCCAGTGGAATTTGTAGTACAGTCATCCCCACTTAATCGCCCCTCGGATAATCGGATAGCCCGCTTATAGGAATGAAATTTAATGGAACCAAATCATTGTATATTAAACTAATGTCAAACTTCCCCGTTTAAACGGTTAATTGTTGTTTTCTGCCCCCGCTTAATTGCATAAAGAAGTGGTACTGAAATGAAAAAAAAATTTTTTTTTGAGAAATGTTTCACCAGATAAAATGGGATTTCCATTTTTCAGTTAAGATAAGGATACAATAGATGGTCATTTCAATTGGGACTTCTTATTCATTAGTAGGTGTTTGGGATGAAGTTGAAATATTAATCAAATCTTGCTGCCAATTATGCATTGAAGTAAACGAAGGGGGTTTTACCCCTCTATGACTTACTTCACTCACGCATCATTTAGTATGTAAAAAAGGGATAGAGTGATTTGTTTTTAGGTCAAGACTTGCAGTCCCCTCTTGATGCACTATTAGCTTTGATAAGAAAAAGTTTTAAAAACCTAATACGCTAGTGTAAAGAGTGTCGTTCTCTTAAGTAGAATAATTGCCTAAACCGGTGAATAATTTTGAGTTGGTTGCAAGTTGAGAGCAAAAAGGAATGATTTAAATTAATCAAAAAAAAAAAGAATTTTAGAAACAATAAATTTCAAAAAAATCCCCAACTGAAATAGCGCATCAATGAGGAATTTCTCAAGTTTCCAAAATAAAAAAAAATTCTGAATGTGTTTGAAAGGAATACGCACAAGTCATGAAAATTTTACTTGAAACAAAAAAGAATATCTAATTTTGATAAATTGACGAATTAAACGGGTATAAAAAACAGTCTTCAATTGTAGAATTTTTCGGATGGGATCAAATAATATTTTAGCTCCTACTTGACACTTTTCACTAGCTTTGATTTATTTTTATGTAACTTTAAATGACATTTTTTTATGAAACTAAGGCAGAAAGTTTTAATTATAATTATTTATTGATCATAAAACTGAGTTTATTTAATCAAAACACTATACTATGCATTAAATACCATTAAAGAGTAAAATTTCGCAAAAATGCAGAATTTAAGATTGAATATTGCACTTACCTTTTAATCGAATAACCCGCTTAATAGCATAGATTTGGTTGGAACCGAAGTATTCCTTTAACGTTGACTGCATTAGCGATAAAAACGCCGTCAAAATGTCAAAGACAGATTTCTTGGATCCACGATTCGAATTTCGTGGGCAATAACAATATCGGTATCTTTTAAAAATCCACGAGAATATCAATAATCGAGCAACAATAATTTCCGAAAAAGTGATTAAAACACTACGTATATTTAGGACAGAATCGCCGCGAGTTGTGAGCAATAAAATGAAGACTGAAATGCGTAAACTACAATTTGCATGTGAGTAAAAATATTAAAATTATCAACAACAGAAAAACATTCTAAGCTTTCTGCAGAAAAGAAAATCAAAATTCTTTACTTTTCATTATTCTCAAATAAGAATAGAAAAATCAGAGCCATTTCCTTCTACTCCGATGCACGAGCAAGGCATATTTTGATCATAATTTTGGATGATAAAAATTATTGAAATATTTCTTCAGAAAGCCAAAAATTTTTTCTTCCCAAAGAAAAAACACTTCTGCGAGAACTCTGCAGCATTCTGCGACAGTGTCGCAATGATTTTGCCACACTGGGATGAAATAAGCATTGATATGAAACCGAACATTAATTTTGTTTTTCTATTGAGGTCTGTCAAATATTCAAATCATTAATCAAACTCTTAAGGGAATTTTCCCATTTCAAGAGACAAGAGTAGATGTCACTTATGTAGATTTATATTTTATGTAAGGAAGATTACTTGATGAGTTTTTCCTAACTGCTTGGGATTGCTCAGCATAATATTTGATAATAAATCTAAATTTAAAAACATGGAGAAAAATACATTATCTGGTTATCATTTGAGGAGATAGCAAACAAATCTAGAAAAGGATCCAGAGCAAAATGCAAAAACCGTGGAAAAGAAAGTATTCACGGGACTTTAAACCTTGCATCCGATGCACATAAATTGGTGTCTACTTGCAACATTACTATTTAGCCTCTATTTGAAGAAGCATTTGAAGAAAAGCATCTCTGATGGTCATTAATTACTAGGTTAAGCTTAAGCACAGTTGTGTCAGATATCTATTTATGAAGACGAAATTAAAATACACAGTTACATAACTCATGGGAATGATTCATTAGCAAAAAAGATCATTAACATATTAATTAAGCTCAAATATATGCAACAGATATTTGAAAGATATCCCACCCTTTGTATTCACCAAACTGTTTTTCTTATTTCCATAGAAATAAACAACCCAAGACCCTGAGGCAGGAGGAGGTTTTTTAGCTGGACAGACCATAGGTTACAAGCACTATCCAGCAATAGGCGACATTTCAAGCATTATTGTGATGCCAGAATTGGCATACACATATTTATTTTCTATCTTTTAAAATATCCTTCATTACTTAAGCTTATTTTTATTAATGGAAGAATTACTTTTAAAATAAATCAAAAACTTAATCTTTTTAAGCGAACATAAAATATTTATTTCTTCTCTTCCAGATCAATGTAACGGATACTTTCTTTTTATTTCATTATTATGCAGACATATAAATTCACTGTCGCCTCTAATCGAAAACAAAAATCTATTTATAACTTTTTATTCTAATTTTCCAACGGCTAAATGTTTCGGTTGCATGGTTATAATAATTCACATAAATTTGTTGGCGACTCGTGATCGCCAAGGTGTTCTTTTTAACCCATGTGGATATGCTAGTTGGCTTTGTTTTTGGCTATGATATATTATGATAAATCGCCAAATTTTGGATCTCCTACCCATACTCTTTCTCTGTCCGTTGAGAATAAATATATTCACTTTGAATTTCTAAATTGGAGAGGCTGGGACCCCTTCGGGGGCCTCCCAGTCTTAATTTTCTAACGATCAGAAATGTTGTTCTGGCTTTATGATCTCTCAATAGAGAGTATTATTATTTGATCCCTTTAAGGGATTTCTTATTTTCAAGATATGGCCACTATCTGATTCAAATTATACTTAATAAAATCTAAATTTACATTCAATGATTTGCACATTATTTCCTGGAAACTCAACTGTTATTGTTTTATTCATTCAATATTGGCCTAAATGAACATTCATATATACCACTATCAACGATACGCCTAATGAAGGAAGCAGCAAAGCTTTCATTATCATAATTATTATAATTTTTAACAAGGTAAATACTAAGATAATATAAATTTATTAAAACATAATTGAAAGGAAATATGACATAAAAAATATATCAGCATTAAATTTTAATTTACCTTAAAAACAAATGCTTGTCTTCATTATCTGTCAAATGAATTAGAAGACACTTCCTAAAAAAGAAAAAAATTATATTTAACTACAGATGATATTTTTATCACTATTACATATTTTAATACACTAAATATGATTTTCATAATCATGATTTATATTTTGAAAAAAAAAAAAAGGAAATATTTTTAATTGGTCTTAATACTTGATTTAAAAAAACGACAAATATTTAAGTTTAAAAATACAGTGCAAACTCATCAGAACAAGAACTCTTGGTTTAATAAAATTGTCATTAAAGGTTGGCCACTCTTAGAGATTATCTCCAATGGCTAGAAAATACTATCTAAGAGACGTGAATTTTTCGCATGAAATTTTAATTTTAGATAGAGATATTTTTCTTGGAGAGAAAAAGCTATTCATGACTGAGTTATGAAAATTGGATCAGCAGTGAAAATTTACTAATGAAATGATGATTTACAGATGAAAATTACTCCTAATGAGATAATGAGTAAAAAAATTAATCAACAATATATATTAATAATAATTTAAATAGAGAAACTATATTTTTGTTTAAGTTTTCTATTTCATTTTACATCATAAATAATTAGCTTTAAAATATGAGAAGAGGTTAATTTTTATGTTAAGTTTTTTCTAAGTCCATTGATTTTAGAAATGTTTCCTGATGCATGCCTAGAGATTTAAAAGTTTCCCATTCTTTTTAATCGCTGTTTCTTTCTACAAAATTTCATTTATTTGTGTCATTGGCCCCAGTTAAATATTTCTATTTTTCTTTTTGAATTCTTTTTTCTGTGTAACATAGTCATATCTTTTTATAAAAAATGAGATGATAGTTTTATTTACCTTAACAAAATTTAGCAATAAGCTATATTTTCTGTTGTTAATTTGAAATAAGCATAATGAGCAGGGTTAATCAAGATTTTCCAAAACTATTTTTGCAAATATAAGTTTACATGTACAGTGGAGAAAATTTGAAGCACTAAAAAACTACTTTTCTATTAAATGAGCTAAAATCATGTTTTAAACTATCTATAACTCCCTTTTTCACCTTTTCCGTTCCGCTATTCCGAACATGCACAACTAATTAAACTTGAAATTATCTTGGCATGTACGACCGCATTCAACAGGGTCAGTCTACAAATTTCAACATTGTTATTGATAAGATTGGAGGAATAGTCAGGGTTGCCACAAATAAACAGATAAAGAATAGTTACCAAAAACTATGTCAATAGTTACCCGAAATTACAAAAATAGCAGCTGAATTGTAGGCTAAATGTAAACATTGTAGAGATAAGGTGGAATCTGCACTCAAGTTATCATATTTATTTCTAGCTGAGCTCAGAGGCATATACAGTACAGAACCCATTATCTGGAAATCAGAAAACAGGAACGAAATTCGATACATTTTCCCGCCATTTTTAAATTTTTTTTTTCCTCTTAAGATTTTTCCTTCTTTTTTGAAAGATGTTTACCTTACTATCATTTTGGAAATAATTATTAGTGTATTACTTCATCATTTTTCTTCTTTTTAAGTTTATTTCCAAATAATATTTTTTTAGCTGGGTTTAACAATAAAAAAATGGCTTTTTGTAGCGATTCAGAAAACCGGAAAAATCAGTTATCCGGAATAGCGATGGTCCCGATCGTTCCGGATAATCGGTTCTCTACTGTACTATATCTATCACTGAAGAACGGTAATCTATAAAAATAAAATCATTTCTTATTTTAGCCCCCAACTTGTATTTTTTTACAAAGTTTATTTTAATAGACAAAATGTCATAGTGATGAGAAATCACTTATCCAGCAAAAAAAGTAAGATAATAAGCACCTTGATTTGTTTTACTGACAAAAACCGTACGGTATATTAAAGAAGGTCAAAATTTGCCTTCTGATATCTGCAGTGATATGCATTTGCATGTTACTGTCTAGTCTCTTCCAGTTAGACGGAGAGAAAATGTTTGTTTTAATTTAAAAATTATGTTATCACAGATATGGTAAATTTTAAACCTAAATTTATAACTGTTCTTTAAACGAATTAAAAATTAGGGACAATTTAGGCATTTTTATTTAAAATTTCGAGACAATACTTCTTACAGAGGATATTATTTAATTAGAAAAATAATATTTTTCCATTTTGGCAGGTATTACATTTTGCTTGAAAAAAAAAAGTTGAAAGACGAGGCACGCTAGTCGGAACATTTGTTGAAAAAAGAGGATAGAAAGAAAAGGAAAATATTTTTTTCCGGACACATTTTGCATATATGGAAGAAACTTTTATAGAAATAAAAATTAAAAGTCCCATTAGAGTTAATTGCCTTTCCATGAAAATAGTTGCTTTACAGCCTCTTTACACAAAAAAGTGAACATAGTGGTCAGTGTGGCAGAATTTTTTCTGGCTTTCTGCGACAAACCTAACTAGAACCAATATCTTTCTGCAAGATATTTTTATCGTTATAAATATATGTGTAATGAATTTATAATAATAGATGCACTTCGTGGTTATAAAAAGGCCTACATGCATAGAATAAAACTGTGTAGATTTTTTTTTCTTAATTTCATAATATAAGTTTAAATATGTTTAAGTTCAAATTTGTATAATCTTATAATAAAGAAAAATTATAAATGTATAGATGTGCAAAGAAAAAAGCTTACTAGAGCATAAATAAAGATTACCCAGAACGTGTAAAAAGATAGAATAAAAATAGCTAAGAATGGACAAAAAGATTAAATTAATTAAACAAAATAACTGAATATGAAGTATCAGTTTAAAACAGTATGATTTAATGCTTTATTATAGTAGTTATATCAGGTACAGAAACAAATCAGGTGAAAAAATTATTAATGTTGAGTAATACATAATATAAAATATTTTTTTAATCATTTAAAGCATGGTAAACAATAGGCTTCTGTATTCACTTTGTTAATTACTTTGGAAGTGACAAAATTTTTCATAATCTTATTACTGTGAAAATTCGTAAAATGTACAGTGCAATTGGGTCCATACATATCAATTAAGCCTGCTTTTATAAACTTTTGATTATTTTTGTATCCAGCTGGTGGTCCATTTATTTGAATAAATGTTCTCCTGTCATTTGTTCCAACATCTTCATTTCCCTCTTAAGATCTTAATCTCTGTTTATTTACACGGTCAATAATTGAGCCCCATGTTTCACAAATAGCTTCTGAAATTGGTATGTTAAGTGCAGAGGATTTATTTTCTGAAAAATATCAATCTGCCTGACTAATTAGACATCCAACATACTTTGACAAATCAAATAAGTTGTTTTTCAATAATGAGGCTGAGTCTTTATTGGAATTATGAGCTCGTAAAATTTTTGAACTGACTGGTTTTTCTGGCAGTGGCACATCATGAAAAGTACCAGTCATCTTAGAGTCAAGTGGAAACATTTCTGTTGCAGATCTCAAGTTGGGACATAAACTTTTTGGCAAATTATTTAGGAAATCAACAAATTCTTTGGCGTTAGAAACAGTCTTTGACAGTTCTTCAAGATAATTTTTTATTATAGTAAATGTACTTTCGATGACTGATGTGTACTGCCAAGGAAACAAATCAGAATTTTGGATTTTTCTTGATGCATACCCAAGACAACCACAAACATCTGACAGAGCTAAGATATTGAAAATTCTTTCCCTACTCATAAGTGTATCTCTTAAAATGTAGCCATCTAGATCTTCTTCACAAGCAGACACCAATATTTTGTAATCGCAGATAAACGTTTTAAAGATGTCTTCACAATAAGAAGAAAATTTAATCATTTTAAATAATTTTTGTTTATAAAAATGACCAACCTTTTCTGCATATTCAATTCTTTCACCTGTGGAAAATTTTTTCATGGTATTGTGTATTAATTCGAAAGCATCTTGAACTATTTTGGGTGTTTCGGCATGTTTCATTACTAATTCAATTCGGTGCATGGGATCCCATGACACAACTATTTTTTTTCTCAATTTATCTTGCAGATATTTTCCAACATCAAGATTTATGTATCAACTGCAAGGCCAGTTAAATGCTTGCGAATATATGTGGTTTCAAGACAGAATTTTTCAAGTGTGTTGAAAATACTGCTCGATAGACCATCACCGGTAAAATCAGTGACAGCATTATGCTCCAGATAAATTGACTTATAGAAAGATTCGTGATTTATGTCGAATGTAGGTATCCTAATACCAATAATGTGGCGACTACGTCTATTAGATGTCATTTTATCAGCAATAACTCCGATTGGAAGTTCATTGCTTATAATAAAGTTAAAAATTTCTTTACGAAAAATGTCATACATATGTGGAAGAAATGTTCGAGCAAATTCTTTTGAATGATTTTTCAACCCAACTTCAGCTCCGCTGTTGTAAAATTTTGTTAGTATTGTTTCAAAATCTCTGTATGAACATTGAAGTTTGAATGACAAGTAAGCTGCGGAAGCAAGGTTAATTGCTGCTAATTTTCCTATTTTTAGGGATTCTTTAGTTTGCTTGCTAATTTTCTTTGCTAGTTTCAGGTTTCCAATATGCGTAATACTATTCAAATGCCAGCATAGATCATACTTTAGGTGCCTGAACGTTATTGGCATATTATCTTCTTCATAATTGTCACCGATTTCAAAGTTAAATTTAAGAATTATATGACATGTGGTGCATCTCAGACCTTCATCACATCGTTCAAGGGTTTCACCCCATTTTATCAGTGTGTCAACGGATCTAGCAGATTTTAAAAGTAATTCCTTTTCTTCAGCTGTGAAATTTGCTGTTGATTGTATTTCGTTCACTTTATCGTGTGATTTATTGAATCTCTCATTTTTCAATTCTTGAATTTGATTTGCCAAGGAATGTACAATAACTTTGCGCTAATCTATAAAGTACCGAACGGGAAAATTTTAATTTTTGTCAGTATTTTAAATGAAAAAAATATTTTAACATGTTTATAGCTATGCAAGTGCAGGGGGGTTACTCTGCATCTAACAGTGAAGGGTGTAATTTACAAAGATAAAATCAAACTTAAATTTCCTTATTTTAGCAACTACTTTAAATTTTATAACGTTTATCTCATATTCTGTGTCATTGCTAAATCGAAGCATGATATTTTTCGCAAAAATAGTTGGATAATAGAATGCATATTGGTACCACTTAATCCGTTTTATTGATACAAACAGAAGAAAGAATTGTCAAGCGATATCGCATGATCCGGCAACGGTATTTCTTTAAAGGGAAGTTGTTTAAATAGCTCCTATATTTAAGTTCCGGGAACAATTTTTGAAAAAATCAGGAGACTCTGGCAAAAAAATAATTAATTCGACAAATACATACGACGTGAAAAACTTTATATTGTGCTAAAAACATCCGGATTTAGCAAAGTATCACCTTATAATATACGTTCAAAGTCTTTTGAACCAAAACTATAGAATCAGAACTTTGAAATCCATCTTAAATAAAAGAAAATGTTAATTTAAAAATAATTTCGATGCTTATTTTTTTAAAACTAAAGATGAATTGGAGAATTTTAATAGAAAAAATTACGATGAACAGTACATACAATATAGATTTACAGTGCCAAGAGCTAAACACAAACTAGAACAGGAGTACGGCCTGCAGTGCATTAATATTATACCGAGAAAAAAAAATAATCCTTTGCGCTTGTTAAATATTAAATATAAAAAAAAGCTTTCACAACGCCGCAATATCGCTTAACTTTTTATTTAATCAATATGATAATAAAATATGATTGACTATAACCGAATTTTAAAAGCAAAAAAATTAACGCAATCTTTGTTTCAATTTTTGTTCTATATGAAAAAAATTAAAGATTGAGTGGTTAAATTAATTAGATTCGATTAATATTGTACTGACTTATTGAAAGATTTTTTTAAAAAAAAAGAAGGTAAATAAAACTTTTTTCGTGATCAGATTAAGTTCAGAACGAAAGTACACAGCCGCGGTTTCCGAACAACATCTTGAAACGAAATAGTCTTCATCAGTACTGAAACATCGGTATTAGAGCCATACTCACTAGATGCGATTTTTTTCGCATGCGTATGGAAACCTGCTTTAAAGTTTTTCGCCAGAAAATATTTCCCACCAATCTGGTTTTCATTCGCATGCCAAAAAATTGCAGATAGTGCGATATCTTTCAGGCTTTATTTAATTTATCGTTAGATTGTGAGCGTTTTTTTTTATATCAACGACTTAATTCAAAGGATATACACATTTTATCTTTAATATATATATATATATATAGTTTGGCGATCGTTCTAACGATAGATATAGTAGTACGTTCAAACGATATATATAGTTTGGCGATCGGCAACTGTTTGGCGATCGTTCAGGCGCACTTGGCGCATTGTGTCACCCCTTCGGGGGCATGCTAGGAATCGAGGTAGATGTATGTTTGTCTTGATCTGGAGAAGGTCTCCCTTGGTTGTTTAAGAGCTGGAGGCTCTGAGTAAAAAAAAATATAATGACTAGTTTCTTTTAGTTTTGAATAAAGTTAAGTTTATTATTATGAAAATCTGGTGTGATTATTTGCATGGAATATAGTCATTACATAGTTATTTTTTACCGTTGATTGCTTCTAAAATTTCTTGATTTGCTGTTTCATCTTTATCGACATCGCTACTAGTAGTAGGAATATTTGGTTCGAATCTAGAACGTTTTTGTTCAATATTAGTAGCGTGTGAAGCTTCCTTCTTCTTTTCCGGCCGGTTTCCAGAAAAAAAATCTCTGACATCGCTAGATGTTGTTGACTTCCATCTTATTTCTTCTTCGGAATGCCGCCTTGAAAAATGAGTTTTCAAATTTTCTTTGATTATTGTTGCTTCACAAGAGCAACAAATAACCTTTTCGCTAGACATTTTTCACAAAAAAAAAACAAAAAACGAATCTTTTTACGCATGAAATTTTCCACACAAGTGCAAAAAATATATAGAGCTTTGTTCTCATAAAAAAACACAAAACAAATTACTGCGCCAGCGATAGAGGTTGAAGTTGGCAAATTTCCAAAAATAGCTTAATAAAGGGGAAAAATTTCTCCCCCTTTCATCCAGTAACTGTTTGTGTCGAGATTAACGGGGGATCACGAGCGCTTTCCCCTTCGGTGGTACGCTAGAAAAACAATTATTTAAAAACAATTCTTTAAGAAAAAAATTCTGCAGAACCATTATTGCTTCTGCAGAAATTTTCTGCTTCCGTAGAAATGATTTTTTTTGTAGAACAGCTTCTGTTTCTGCAGAATTTTTTTGGAGAACTCTTGTTTCTGCCAAACCAAAAAATGTTTTTTTCCCAAATAAAAAAATCTTTCTGCAAGAACTCAGTCGCTTTCTGCAACAATGTCTGCCACGGGGGTGGTCAGAGGCTGAAAATAGTTGACTTTGGCAACCCTGAGCAGTGATTGGGAAATACTTTTTGTGCCATTGTCAATTACCAGTAAATTAACACTCTTGTGTGGATACTCCCATGTAAGAACTCTCCCATGCAAGAGATCTCCCACGATCAGAAATATTGAAAACATGAGCTACACACAGAACTTTTAACGAATTTTCTTTTATGATTTGTCTTATTTTCATCTATTATGTTTGTTTTCTTCATTAGTTATATGGGCATTTTGTGCTAAGATTTGCCCAGTCAATGCAAAAGATTTTGTTGGTTCCCCTTAAGTATTTTCTTAACCATGGGTGCAAGTTGGAAAAAAGCCCAAGACTGAAAATTTCTTGACTGAAATACCTAACATACACAATACCCCCTCGACATATGCAAACTATCTAAGAAAGCTTTACCATAATACATCAAGTTTAAATACTGTACAAAAAATATTTATTCATCTGTCTTTTGATGAAATAACAACAGGACATAAGAAAGTAGACCAATAACGTAGACCTAAAAAATATTTTTAAGAACAGAAGAAAAAAAATTTCCGTCTTTGAGTCAGTCTTGTTTCCGTCCGCGGACATTTTCGAAAGACGGAAATCCGTCCTGAGGACGGAAGACTTGCACCCATGTTCTTAACGCAATGCCAATGGGTAATCTATTTGTGCCTTCAAAAAATGGTATTAAACAGAACTGGTGTTTCCTGGAAGTTTTACTGTGTGCCACGATGAAACTTTACTGCTGTATTCATTAACAAATATCAAACCTCATAGAAATGAGAATGTCATATGTGGAAACAATTGTATTGAATATTTTACCTGAATAAATAATCTGATATTTCACAAGGAGTATATGGGTCTTTTATAACAGGTGAAAAGGACTGTCCTAAATATGACTTGGCATCCTTTTTTAATTTTCCTTTTTTTTGGTCAAAATTATACAAATCTCTCAACATGTTAATTAAAATCCTAAAAAAATATAAATATAAATTAATGATCAGCATTTAAAAAGATTATTAAAACAGAAAATATAGAATATAAAATTTGCAAACAATATTTTAATCCACACTAAAAAGTACTCAATATATATTTGTAACCATACATTGGAAATGCAAAAAATAAACATAAAGGTACTAAGAGGAAAAGTAATGAGTATTAAGTAAAAAGTTCTGATTTTGAAAAGTAACGAGTAAAAAGTACAAGTAAAACTACCAAAAAAAGTAATGATTTTTAAGCACTCTTGGAAAAAATTCAAAATTTTATTCAAAAATATAAGAACAAAATATAAAAATTTACTCATTCAAATGTATAAAAATAATTTGTTGTTAAACATTCTTATTTATTATGCAATTGTTATTTAATATCAAAAGAGGTCTCACTTTGTTTTTATTTCATTGTATTAGGTAGTGAAATGTTTATATGGTATAACTCAAAAAAAGAAAATATTTTTATATAAAATAAAAAATGAAACACAGTACCTAAATTTTTTTTACCAAAATTCATTAAAACTTTTGGGTTATTAATATTTAATAAATTATTAAAATTTTTTTTGAAAAAGCATAGTCAGCTAATTCGTATAAAAAAAATCAAATTTTGAAATTTTTTAAAGAATATTTGAACCTGGTTTCTTCCCCTCCCCAAAAGGAATAATTTTTGCAGATGTTATCAGTATGATTGACCAAAATTTTTCATCGCAATCATTCCAAATTATAAAATACATTTATTACATTATCTTTATATAATACAATAAAAAAATGTAGATCTCATTTGAAAGCATTATTTTTAAAACGATGATAAAGAAAAGAATAGTTTATTTGATATGCAAAAAAAAATTTCTGAGAAGATGCATTCATTATTACAATTCAAAATGTGACAGTCACATATGGAATTCTCCCTAGTAGTGCACAGTACTTAGTTTATGATAAGAAGTTCAGTAGAATTTTTCTAATAGCAAAGAATTTAAATTTTGTAATAATACTTACTACCTTTATTAAAAAGGTAAAGCCATCAAAGTACTTTTATTCATGCTGTTAATAAGTTTTTGTATTAAAAAAAAAAAAAAAAACTGTTAAAAAATATGCATTAGGATACTTCTATCACCAACATCATCTCGTATCAAACCAAACTAAACTAATATGAACAAGCAACTTATTTCAGATGGTCAAAATCATTGTTTATGCAAAAAGAAACATTGGGCTCTTATTTCTGAGGAAAGTTCAGGAGCTTTATTTTGTAGGGTCAAGTCAAAATGTATCAAAGACTACAAATTAGATCAAAGATTCCTGTCGTTAAATGTTGCAACTTAAAATAAAACTATTTTCTTAAAAAAAGAAAGAAAAGGAATTTGTGCCATTCCCTCCCCCCTAAAAAATAAATTCTTCCATGCTTATAACTATGTGAATACCACTGCTTTGAATTCGTAACATTGACAGATTCCTACCCCAATGCAAGCAGCACACAGATAACACAATAATTATAGCTTTTAAAAATTGAAAAGAATTAACTATTTTCCGGGATAGTATATAAACTTTTATCTTAGGATATTTTATCAATGGACATTTTTTCAATTCTGTAATTTTTTTTTCAAAACATTTTGATAAGAACAATTCCCTTTCTTCAACCTCAGGTGAAAATATTATTATAGGCAATTCTTAGTAAAAAGAAATTGCTTGTTCCATATTTTACTCGAATAATCAATCTCTTAATGACTTTGTCATCAAAAGAGTCGATCCATAAAGGTGTTTCACTAAAAAGAAGTTAACTGTTTTAGTATACGCTACAATGAGTTTTCAAAATAAAATGGTTAATTGTGAAAATTAAAAAAAAAAAAAAAAAAGAAAAGACTTAAGAGAAAATCTGCAAAGAATTTTAGCAAAAACATTCATGATTTTTTTTTTACATTTTCGTTACACATATACTTGTACATTTTCTCTAAAAAATTTAAGAAATTTCGAGCAAAAGAATTGAATTTGAAAAGTAACAAAGTAGAAGTAAAAGCACATACTTTTTCTTTCAGTACTTGTTCCAAAAGTAAAAGTATTGCCATGCATGTTTGCATCCTATGCATTTGAATAATAATTTTTTTTACCTTAATCAGTAAAGTATTAGATTTTATGCAATATACTGTAAAAATTCTAACCTAAATTTTGATATTTAAAATTAGTCGGTACTACTAATAATTTTTAATTACAAAATCTTAATTTAGTAAGAACTTAGTTTGACAATAGGGGCATCTACTTTGTCTAAAAAGAAACATCTTTTTTTACATAATAACGTAAGGTAAATGAAATTAGGAGGAAGCCTTACAAAACTTGCATAGGTATCAATGCTGAAAATCAATAAAATATGCTAATGATAGTGAATTAAATCAGGGGTCCAGTAAGAAGTCATTTTCAAATTCTCTGACTTTTCCCTGCAAGTCCAAGATTTTTCCAGAATTGTGCAGCTGATATTTAATATTGAATTTTATTAAATAAAAAAATACATTATCATTTATAACATATAATACAATCAGAGAAAGCTCAAAAAATAATATCAATGGACAGATTAATATTATAAAATGAATACTGCGTATTTAGAAATTAAGGTAGGTGTTAGTCTAGATCTTAAAAAAGGCAGGGATATTTAAGCAGAAAAGGGTGCTATTTGCCCCTAAAAAAAAGAACATCTAACACAAAAAGGAGCATTGCGATTCACAAAAATTTGCATCACTTTAAAAAAGAAAACAAATAAAATTTCGACAACCTGAATGAAACCTTAAAACAAATTAAGGTTTCAGACAGATTAATATTATAAAATGAATACTGCGTATTTAGAAATTAAGGTAGGTGTTATTCTAGACCTTAAAAAAGGCAGGGATATTTAAGCAGAAAAGGGTGCTATTTGCCCCTTAAAAAAAAGAACATCTAACACAAAAAGGAGCATTGGGATTCACAAAAATTTGCATCACTTTAAAAAAGAAAACAAATAAAATTTCGACAACTTGAATGAAACCTTAAAACAAATTAAGGTTTCAGACAGATTAATATTATAAAATGAATACTGCGTATTTAGAAATTAAGGTAGGTGTTATTCTAGATCTTAAAAAAGGCAGGGATATTTAAGCAGAAAAGGGTGCTATTTGCCCCTAAAAAAAGAACATCTAACACAAAAAGGAGCATTGCGATTCACAAAAATTTGCATCACTTTAAAAAAGAAAACAAATAAAATTTCGAAGAGATGCTTAACTTAAAAAAATTCCGCTCTGTAAACTTGTTTTAAAATGAGTGCAATTCTCATATTTTGAAAATAATGCTTGTCATTACAATAATTCATTAAAAATATCAGGTTTTTAAAAATGTCAAAATGGCTGTAAAAATGATAAGTAACTGCAATAACTGCCGAAAAAACGATCGGAACTTTATGTGGATTTCAGATGGAATCGTTGTGAATAGAGCACATAAGAAAATAATTACTAAAACATTGGAATTGAAAAACCACACAGAAATAGCAGGAAAAAAGACAATTGTCTAACAAAAAAAAAAAAGATCCATAAATAACGTCGATTTACCGAATTGTTTGATAAAAATTTTAAGACATTAATAATGAATGCATAAAAGTCTCTAAGGTTTCAGACAAAATTTTTAACTATATATAACATAGCATCACAGTGAAACAAAACTGAAATTTAAGAAACATTAATTCATTATAATTTAAATCTACTCTGATAAAACCAACTGATTCGAATCGCAATTTATTAGAATCACTGATTCAATCATCATCGATTCCAATCGTTGATTCGAATCAAATGGATCAGAACCAACTGATTTGAATCAGTTGGAGATTTGAATCATGGAATCAATTCAGTGCAGCACCCAACATTACCAAAGACTTTTTGTTATGAAGTCGAACACTCTAACCCAGAGGTACAGTGGAGGGATTATGTGTGAGAACTCCCCCCCCAATTTTATGATATAATCCTAACTTTTAGTCAATTTTTAAGTTCTTTATTGATTGGAAAAAATTCTCAATTATATTTTAAACATATTTTTAAGTTTAGATGTATGAAAAATGAATTTTATATGTATGGTGTTTGTATTTCGTCATAACTGTCTTTTTTTTAAAGCATAAATTATGTTATGAAATAATGGAAAAAACCTTAATTTAAGATACTGATAATTTAGAAAATTTAAAACCAAATTCAGTTTGAAATAAAAGTTTCCACAGCATTTTTAAACATTAATAAAAAACATACACATAAAATATTGAAATTATAAACATTTGTCCATTGAAAATGTTCCCACTACAATGTTGCTCTAACCATCATGGTAAAGGGGGTATACGCCTGACCCCAGGAACACAAGAAGCTTTACACAGTGACCATGATACATATGCACTTTTTTCCATGCTGTAGGACCATTCTAAGGGTCCTTGGTTCTATACTATGCTTGCCAATTATTATTTCACATATTGTTTCCTTAACTTATAATCAGAAACAACCTCTTAAAGGAGCAGAGGATAAGTTTTTCAATAGTGCAGAATATCTATACAAGAAACTTAAAAGTTTAGTTGTCATGAACTATCAAGAAAATGATTATATTTCTTCTAAATAAAGCCGGTCAATTCAAAAGAAACTGGAATTCGTAAGAAATGCGCCGTGAGAAAAAAAATCTTCAAGCTTAAGCACAAAAATATTTAAAATAAGAACATTTATATGGTTTCTTACTCTCTCAGATGACTGTCTCCATTACGAAATTTCATAATTTCTTCGACAATACTTAGATCAGTATCATCCTTAAGAGCTTTCATGACAAGCATGAAAGGTATGTAATACATTTTATTTCGAACTTGCAAGCCTATCCTTACAAAACCACCATCCATGTAATGCAAGTAAACATTCTAAAAAAAGTAAAAGATTTCATATTTATAAATTAGCATGCAGATAGCTGAAACAGCTTAATATGTTTTAATTACTAACAAATAAATACTGAGACCTTGATTTTTCTACCACTTTGAGATAGTTTTGTTGGTAGTGAATGCAGTTTGATTGGTTAGGTAGAAGTTTCAGACTAGTACCTTGAATTTCATTTAGGTAGGAGTAATAGCTGTTATCCGCAATATCTTAGTTTTATTTAAAAAATCTATGTTACAACATTTTGTGTACAGACCACAAGAAGAGTACTCCCTAGGAATAAAAAGAGCAGGATGCTTCCTCATATAAAAGGGTATTGCGTTTTGAAAGGGCACTCACCTCTGTTAAAATTCATCAAAATATGTAATATTAAGTAACAACTGAATTTGATCCTCAAATGTTTATACACTATTTTATGTGTAGATTTCAAAAAGTAGTTATAACTCATTATCAAAATAACTGAAAGCTTTGAAGCTTTTGAAAAACAATTAAAGGCAAACTAAAAGACAAACTCTGTGCATAAATTTTCTCAAAAAAAGTGAACTAAAAAAAAGAAAAACAATTAATTGATAAACAACATGAAAGCTTTTTTTTAAAAAATATTTTAAACTGAAAATTATGATAAAACATACATTTAAATATGCATTTTTATATAAAAGGTATTCATTAAAAAAATAATGGAAAAATTTAAAATCGCCGAAAAATTAATTGATAAACCTTCAACACCCCCCCCCCCAAAAAAAAGAAATTAATAAAAATGTAACCATTTGAAAATAATCCTAACATATAAAATATTTGTAATAGTAAAAAGAATTAATCAATCTAATCTCTGAATTCTTAATTTAAATTAATAATTTTTTTAAAAAAATGCAATGTATAAACTAAAAATAATAAGTGCACATAATTTATCTTAGATATACGGGTACATATTTATATTTATTTACTAAAATAAGGCATAATCCATTTAAAAATAAAACATTATAATATGTTAAACAGATTTTAACATTTTGAATAAAAGTAAAATAAGAAAACAATATTCTTTAAGAGTAAATATGAAGGGAAACTTTAAATTTAAATTAATATTTAATGCTAAACAATTGTATGGATCATTTTCAGATTTTAGTTACTTCCTGCTCTTTTCAGTGTTTCGGAAATAATATACTTTTTCCTAAAGAAATCCAAACTCTGGTTAACAATCTGATCAAACGGTACATAATCTTAAAAAAATGTAATCCAAATTATTGAAAGAAAAAAAATGTGACGTAAACATCTCTGTGGTTGAATACCATGCAAATTTTAACTGCCTATATAACTAGGCAACATAAGAAAATTCTTATTAAAGTGAAGAAATTAAATTAAGAATTAAAAGTTATTATCATTAATTAATTTTCATTAAAGCAGATGGTTAAGAAACAACAGTTTTCTGAAATATTAAAACAAAGAGGAAGTGTTTTTAAGAGATGACAGGGTGGGCCCAGCTATTAAAAACACTTAGGGAGAACACTGAGATAAGAAATGCTATGTTTTCTATTCCTCATCCTTGTGGCAAATTTTTTTCGGCGAAAGCGCCACAGAGCTATCGGTGTGACTGTTACATTGAATGTGCATATGGTATTACCGGCTTATTTTGTAGAGGAGACTTGTATTAAGAGGCAGTGTTTTCACTACAGCGCGAGAACGCGAGAATCTCGCATATTTTTTCCTTTTCTCGCATTAAAAAATTATTACCGCGAGAAATTCGCGCATTCTATAAATCAATTTCAAAACTCGCGAATTTCTCGCATTTTGGAAAAGGCTTCGAATTACGCCATTTAGAATGAAATCTGTTTCACTTTTCTTCCTGGATCTTTAATTATTTTCAACATCTGCCCCATTATCTAGCTTCCCTATTTACCAGTACTGTTCATAACCTTTTCGAACTACAGAACACAACCACGGAACCCTTTTCAGAACACATTTCTCTGCAACCTCTTGTTTACCGTAGGTAAGGTTTCTTCATGTAAGACGTTCAAATGTTTTATGCACTTATGTAAGATGGACAAATACCTTGTAAAGGCAAAATCTTCTACGATGATGCACCAAAAATATTCAATGCTTTAAAAAATAGAAGACGTTAAAAATGTATTATAATTAAAGAACTGATTTTTTTTTCAAGAGTTTTTGTGTTTTTTTAGTTTTTAGAAATCTCACTTAACTTTTTGAAATCTCACCCTGTTTTTGAGAAAGGGTGAGAAATTCTCACCCATTTTTTTTCTGTGATGAAAACACTGTAAGAGGTCACCTGATCTTAACTTTTTCATGGAGGCTTTTTCTCCCAGTAAGGAGAAAAGAGCCGTATGTATTCAGAAGTGAGACACTTTGCTAAATTGCGTATCTGGTATAGTAGGATTATTCAGCTTTATTAGAAAATATCGAGCATAATCAATCGGTGAAGAGGTTGTTCTGCTGTTTTGACTATGGTGTGAAGAACGTAACACCATGCTATTTTCAGCCATAGAAAATTTCAAACGCTTCCACAGCTAGCGCACCACTCACCACGGAGTCCAACTAAGGGGATGCAAATAACAAATAGGTACTGAGACCAATCTGTTACTTGAACATCGATGCGGACTAATAGCTATATGTCCACAAGTCACATCTGAAGCAGACTCCACCCTTAATGTGGTGCCCAAGAAGTGACCCTGGTCATGACCCAAGCCTACAGATGACATTTGTGATTAGCCAATTGATGAATAAGGCTAATATGCACCTTCCGTTTACCTATCCCTTTAAGACCGGACATATTTTCTATTTTAAATTACCTTTATTTCTATTTTTTATGTAGTTCTTGACTCCCCTGGCCCTGAAAAAAATAATTAAAAAAATCTTGCACTCCCCGAAAGCTTAGGGGGGCACCCGCACGATCGTGCGGGTTAGGCTTTTTCTGTGTAAACTTCACATGTCCAATTTCACGATAAAGATCGCAGAAAAATACTTTATTGAACTGAAAACTTTTACAAATAATCAAATTGATCACTTACAATTTTTGGACTATATTTATGTACAGTGAAAATCCTTGAAGCAAGTCTTTGTTTTGGAGAGGCACAAATAAACGTCGCATTTTTCACAACGCGTTTTGGATTCGCTTTTGCAATTTTCATAACGGCACTTACGAGGCCTTGAAATATCGTCGCAATGTGGGAAATGGTTATAACCATCATATCTTTTATCTTCACATGGAATTTTAGCTGGAGGATGATAATATTTTGACCTCTTAACTGCATGAGCTTGAACTGCATGAGCGTCACTTTCTTCGTCGTCACTCACAATACTTCTATGAGCTGATGGAGCTGCGAGAAGAGCTTCAGCTACCTCTAGCTTAAATTTTAATAAATCCTTTTGATTTTTCTTTGGCGTTTTATTCGCGGTAACGTCTCGCCGGTATTGGAACCATGAATTTACAACCGCTAAGTCCAAAAAATGCAGAATGACCTTCCAAGTCCATTTTTTAGTTTTAAACCATGTCCTATAGCATTCCATTTGTTGGTCGCAAATATCGACACCTCCCATGCATCGGTTGTAGTTTATGACCACAGTAGGACATGGTACCTCAATGTATTCATGTTTGGTTTTTGACCAGCGTTTAACTTTTTCGACGGGTTCCATACCGCAACAATTTGAGGCCATAATAACTTTGTTACTATCTTTCCATTCTACAATGGCTAGTTTTTTATCTTCTGAAACATGTTCTATGCAAGTTCCGCGATCCATGTGCGCCCCTTCAGTTTGTCTTAAACCGCTAATATGATTACCCATAATGGTGCCAGTTCCATAAATATGCATTTCACTCAACTTTTTGAACAATGGCAATGTACTAAAGTACCGATCAAAATAAACAAAGCTTTCTTGGGGCAAAGTTTGAACTAATCTCAGTATGACTGAAGGTCCAAGACCCAGTTCTTGATGAAACAATGAAGTGGATTTTCCTTGATAAATTTCAAAATTCATTACTAGGCCTGATGACGTACAAAGAACGAAATTCTTAAGTCCCACAGGTCGAGGTTTGTTTTTCACATACTGTTTCAATGAACAACGTCCAGTAAATGGTATCATCTGCTCATCTATGGAGTATGTGACATTATCACGTGGCAAACTTAAGCATACTTTTCTAACAGCATCAATAACAGGTTGAATCTTCCACAATTTATTTTCGTTGACGTTTCCAGGAGGATTATTAATGTCCACAACGTGGAAAGCATTTCTTAAGGCCAAAAACCTGTCTCGTGAAATAATATTAGATACTGGAGGATACTTGTATTCTGCTTGCCAGTACATTCTCAGGCGTGAAAATGTTACGCATCCCATAATCAAATTGGCAGCAACAAATACCTTTAATTCTCGTGCATCAGTTTTCAGGGATTTTCCTGATTTTGTAATGGAATATTGATTAGTAAAATCAGCAGCGTCTTTGAAAAACTCGTCTTGGAAGTATTGCCTAAAATACTGCAAAGGAGTCCTTACTGTGTCTGGAGTCTGAAAAGAAAAAGAAAATAACATCCTTCCCTCCGATTTTCATTACTCGAAATGTTATTGAAATTACTGAAAAACAAATACCTGTATTTGAGTAAAATCCAAAGGTCCAGGATGAGGTACAGGATTGAATTTTATATTATTCCACTGATAAACCTCGCTTTTTTTCTTTTTCTTAACTTTTGTCGAAGCTGCAAGTGGTTTGTGAATTAAACTCTGATCTATGGGTTCAGGCGATTTGGATGTCGAAGGACGATCTCTATTCTCTTGAACTGAAATGTCAGCGATTGCAGTAAAATCATCTCCATCATGCTCTTCCGAACTTAAATCTTCTTCTAATACCTGGGGTTCATAGGTCTTGTCAATATCCTCATCATCTGAGAGATCACTCAGCTCAGAATCAGAGGCTGCTAACATTTGAAGAATTTCTTCTTCCGTCAGGTATTTACGCCTTTTAGACATCTGAAAATGCAATAATAATCTAAATTAGGGGTAAAAATAAACCCAGCAATCTATGAAAAATCATTAAATGTGTTTCGAAAAATTATTTAACTATCCGATAATTTTCAAAATCTGCAGGGGGGATAGCCACTCCCACTCCCTGCCTCACCTTGCCGATGCCCATGCAAATATATATTGCCCTAACTCATATTTTTCGTAATAATTTAGGGTATAATTGGTATTATTCAAACAGAAAATAAAATTATCAGGAAAAAAAACTTACGTCTGGCCGCAAACGTGATGAGCTTCCAAACGCCGAAGTCGCACGATCGTACGGGTAAGGAAATATGACACCTTGGAGCTAAAAAAGTAATGTATAATTGATAAGTTTTATTATTTTCCACTTATTTAAACATTGAATAAACAATTTGTATCTAAGCAATCAAAAATATATTGAAACTTACTTAATTACGACAGATACAATCTCGAACTGTTTCGCTGTGACTTGTAAACAATGGATTGAACGCCGACTGAACCTCCCAAAGCAACTCATCCCGCCATCTGTTGAGAAAAATAGAAACTTTCGACTTTCCAGAGACACGCACGATCATTCGAATCCGGCGTTTATTACATATGGATGGTTAGGAATTAAAAGAAGAAGTGAATGACGGACCCGCACGATCGTTCGGCCTCGGTCTTAAAGGGCTATAGCACAGGCCAAAGCAGTGTGTTGGGGTACCAGGAAGCCCCTTAACTGCCAAGATCCCCTTTTCCAGGGACATAGGTCTCCATGCATGGCAAACACACGGTCTCTTCCCATCTGCGTCCAATACAACAGGGTGGTAATCAAACATAGATAAAAAGCCCTTACCAGTAAACATGGCAACCACGACAAGGGGGAAGGGAAAGGCAAAAGTAAAGGGAGAAGAAAACGAAGGGAAGACAGATCACTAGGGTACCACGGGGACGTGATTGCCAGTGTTTACCTAAAGAAGGTAAACCCCTTTGAGGGGCTGATCATTTGATTAAAAAATTATTCAGGATATTTTTTTGGCGCATGTTGCCGTAGGCAGCAGGGTAAATGTGCAACTGCATAGCATTGAGTTTGTGTAGGCAAATATTAAGAGAGCTATATGGTAAGACGATGAGCCTATTCCCCATCCCTTTAATTTGCTTCTAAAGTGGCAATGCTGTCAACAGCAACAGAATCGATGTGGTGCAGCGAAATTGTAACAGTATGAACATAAAGTGGAACTGTAAAGAGGTGAGTTAGTGTAGTCAAACCAACTATTAGCTGCAGATGGCTAATTCATTATATAGTTGGAATCTTAAGATTAAAAGCAACTTTAAGAAATTGTTGCCATACTTACTCGACTTGTATGATAATCTTTCACAGATCGTATCAGAACAGCATACTCTGTAAATCCTGCACATCGTTTTTTAAATTTCGAATCTATTAAAGCTATAGGCTGTAAAAATGGAATAAAAAAATTTAAACTCCATATTAAATGAGCTAAAGCATTAAAATAAAATGGACAGATATATATATATATATATATACACACTAAGACAGCTAATTTTTGCAATGCAATAAATATTTATTTAAGAAACAAAAAAAAAAAANAAAAAAAAAAAAAAAAAAAAAAAAAAAAAAAAAAAAAAAAAAAAAAAAAAAAAAATTATTTTAGATAACTGCTCTGATAAATAAAAAAAAATAAATAAACTGTTTAATCAAAGAGTAATATTAGATGTGATATCATTTCTGAATCATCATCAAGAATGAGATTAAGAATATAGAAAATATTTTACAAATTATTTTCTATCATTTTTGAAAGATTATTATAAGGAGAAAACTGTAATACAGATTAAACTGCCGCTGAAAGTTAGAAGGTTAACGGTGTAAAAAAGTGGGGTTAGAAGTTTGTTAATGTCAGAAGGTTTAAAAAAGTGGAAAAGTTACCTGATTAAATTTGGTAAAAGTAAATCAAATGAAACAAGAATCGAATAATTAAAATAAACAATTTGTATGTTAAATACCTTATCTTTCACCTTTAATCTTCTTTTTCAAATTATTCAGATTGCATTGTCAAAAGCAACTAACGAGAAAGTAAAAATTCTTTTATAACGAATAAATACAATGAATGAAAGATTTAAATTAAGTATAATTACTTACAACCATTTTAAATTGGACTTAGGAAAGCCTTCAAATGATGTGCCTGAAATTGCATGCATGCAAATAATGAAGATTGATTTTAAAATCGTATTAATACGAATCGCGATGCTTGATTTTAAAATCTGCTAAATAAAAATAACTTAACTTCCATCTTAACCTTTTTTCAAATTTATATGATTGCATCATCAATAGCAATTAGAGATAAATTAAAAACTTCTTTTATAAAGAATAAAGAGAAAGAGCAAAAGATTTTATTTAAATATATTTCTATACAACTATTTGTAAATTGAATTCGAAAAGCTCACAAATGATACGCCTGAATATGTATCCGAATTTTTGATTTTAAAATCGCGTGAATACAAACTGCAATGTTTAATTTTGAAATCTCTTGAATACGAACTGCGATAATTTTAAAATTTCCTGAATACAAATTGCAGTGTTGGAACTTAAAACTGAATATGAACCTTGATGTTTGAATTTTGTGACTTGTGAATATGAATCATGATATAGAATTTTAAAGATGCGTCAATACAAATCCAGCAATCCGATTTTTAAATTGCGAAAAAACAAATCATAACATTTAAATCATGTAAATTGATGTTTGATATTATAATCGTGTGAATATGAATCACAATATTTGATTCTAAAAATAATAAAAATCATGCTATTAGATTTTTAAATCATGTGAATATGAAACACGTTAAGTGTTTATTTAAGAAGGAGAAAACAAATCACAATATTTGTTTTTTCAAAATTTCTTAATCTTCGAATCACAGGGGTCAAATTCGGATACTTGATTTTTTAAATTGTGTGCACAACCTTGATAATTTTAAAAAAAGTGTCTGCAAAATTTATTAATTTCTGTATGGGCACAGCATGTATTTATTTAATCTAACTGTGGTTGTGGACTTAGTTGGTTTTGATTGCTGGTCAATATTCATATGAAACTATAGGTGGAAGCTTGCTCTGTAATTTATGGTAGTGTGATAAAATGTATATGTATAAAAAATAAATAAAAGTGAGCAGATGATAATTTGAACTTTCGCTGTCATCAATAGAGATATGTTTTTCTTTCTTCTTTTTTTATTTTTTATTATGATGTAAATAATTAGCATGGCAGATAATCAAATAAATATAATATTAAAAAAGAGCCTTCAAAAATTAATTGGACTAAATAAAAAAAATCTAAGACATAAAAAGTTTTTTTAAAAAAGATATTTATTACTGAAAACATCTATAATAAAAAGCAAACAACAATTTAACAGATTAGAAACGAAAATTATAAAAAAAAAACAAATGAAGATGAGTTTTGTTTATTTTGATTGTTAAAAAGTGTCATGAAAACAGACGCTTCCAGTCAAGAATATCTGGACATGGGACTTTGTATATCAAGATTTAAGCTTTGTTCCATAAAAGCATATCAAACTATTTTGATAATAAAATGAATAACCAAACTTATGCTAGTTTAAAAACATTTTTAACACATAAAATATTGCACAATAAATTCATACTAATATTCTACTCACAAAGTTAGAACGAGCTACAAGAAATTGTCTGATGATGCGTTCTGTACCATTGACAATAAAATAGCCACCAGGATCCTAAAGGAATAATAAAAAAAAAAAGAGGAAAATCAAAAGCTACATAATGTAATTATTTTGTACAGTAGAGAAATGGAAAAATTTAATACACCAGATCACATTACAGTTTGCAATTTTTCTTGGCTTTTTGAGAAAGCTTAAAAGTTCACATTTTCAAGTGCATTTTAATAATATATGAATTTTAGCTTGTAGATTATTTGTGACAGGTTAAAATTTTAATGCAGAGATATTCATTCGTTACAAATTATTCTATTTTTGAAAATTCATTCAATAAAACTCAAAAAAATAAATAAATAGGAGTGAAATTGAATGGGAATTACGTATATGAGTGTAAGGCATTCAATTCTATACAAGGTGGAAATTTCTTTTAAAAGAAACTGGACAAAATTAAAAAAAAAACTAACAATGACCCATATAATTATTTAACAATAACTACTAAATGAATAGTTCGAAACTAAAACAATCAAAATTTAATATAATAGTACAAGAAAAAAATAATATTTTATATTATTTATTTAAGTTTTACAGATAATTTTAAGATTTCTACTATTATAATAATTTATTTTAAATTTGGATTTCTGTTGTCCTTATTTTCTCAAATATATATGTATACTTTTTTTTTTTATCTAGATAAATTACGTGTACATATATTCTGTTCAGTTTACGGAAGGTTTAATTTAAAGATGGATATCAATGTCTACCAGTGAAGCATTAACAATTGTAGTATTCTCAAAAAATTATTAAAATATTACTTTGTAAAATATTAATTAAAAACTTAAGTTTAAAAACTATTATGGCATTGCTAATTTTCTTAATGCAATATATATTTTAGTAATTTTTGGTTTTGATTTCGCTTTTAACTAATTTTCTTCAAAAAAAAATTGATATCATTCAAAAATAAAGTAAAAAATATTTTAAACTATATTTTTATCAAATATTATATTTTATATCATTTATATCAAAAAAAACTTTGCTATAACATTTATATTTCAAAATTTGCAAGTTTCATTTTTTAATGATTTTCAATTCGGTTAAAACTTCAAAGTAGTTGACCACCTTAATCACATAATTGAAATTTTATGCAATTAGTCATTGATTTGAGGATCAAAATTCTTAGATTTATTTGACGAATTATAATTAATTTGTAATTTTTTGAATGGGTATGTAAAAATAAAATTATAAAACATACCTTAACTTGGGAATGAAAATTAATATGACATTCATAATTATAAATATGTGTTATTTGTAGTAAAAGACAACATATAAATTATTATATTTTAAAAGTTTTTCTATATTACTATAAAATAAAGTTTTACTATACTCCGTTATATTAAACATAGAAAAAAAAAAACTTAAGCTATTTTAGTTTTTTCATTTATATAAAATGATTTATTAAATGGCTTTATTTAATTAATACTATTATTGAAACTAAAAAGCAATTATGAACTGATTAATATTTTAATTTAATACTTGATATTTCTTTTCTTTAAAATTTGATATTTCTTTAAGTTTCTTCCATTTGTTCTTTAGGTAGGAAAAAACTTATTTCTTTTGAAGCATTAATTTTTTTACTCAATGGTTTCTTCTACAATAGAATTTGGAAAAAACTAGATGCAGCAAAAAGAAAATTTAAAAATTCATACCCAAGTTTCCCTAATTTACAGTATTTCTAATTGTTTAGAAACACAGATATATAAAATAAATAGCACCAATTTAAATAAAATAAATAGCCTTTAATAAATAAAAAATATAAACCAAAGAGTTTGAGAAGAAAAATGAAGCAAATATTGCAATAAGTAGTACTATAAAGTAGCAGAATCAACAAGAGCCTGCCATAGAGGTTTCTAATTATCATATCAAGACAAAGTTAGTAGCATTTTTTTGGTCAATTTTTTAAGACTTAATCCTATAAGAAAACAGAATCATTACAGAAAACTGAGCACTCAGACTAATTCTGTCAATGCAGGGTTAGATTATTTCCACAATTATTTATTTAAAACAAATTTTGTTACATTTTTCAGTTCTTAAATGCATAAAAGAAATTTTTTTTTAACAATTATTATTTTTTACTTCAATTTACTGATAACTACTTCAATATTAAAAGAATCATTTCATTTATAACTATTAAACATTGTTAATAAAATATGCATAAGGAACATATTTAATAACCTATATGTGAAATCATAATAACATAACATAAAATTTGTTTCCATATTTAACTTTATATTGTAAAAAACATTTTGTTTTAATGACATTTGAAAAAGAAATTAAATTAATTTGTTTTTATCCTTCTCATGTATATAATTTATATAAATGAAATGTTTTTTTTTTATATCTACGTCTTGCAATAATCTTTTGTAAAATTTGCAACAATAAAACCCTTATGCAAAAGATATATTTGCATTAATTTAGATTACTTATTTTAATTGAAACAGTTGTGATGCACATGACATAATATTTTAATAGAATGTAATTTTGTAGCATGTTGTGAACTAAATATTGAGATATTGTCACATTAAAGTGTTTAGATTTAGTGTTAGTGCAGATTACAGGAGGAGGTTCTGATAATCAATTTATTAACGTCAAGAAATTTCAAACGCCGGGAACCAGTCTGCACCCAAAAGAACTCCTCTTTACAATGACGGGATCGCTTATATACTAGAATAGAATGTTCTAGAAACTTTCTAGGAACAACTAAAGAGGAAATAACATAACCTGAACATTCCAGAAGCTTCTGGAATGTTCATAAATTAAATAAGAAAATTTAGTGTCCGCTTCCGAATCGAACTCAGGACCTTCTGCTTTATAGAAGCCTGCACCCAAAAGAACTCCTCTTTACAATGACGGGATCGCTTATATACTAGAATAGAATGTTCTAGAAACTTCCTAGGAACAACTAAAGAGGAAATGACATAACCTGAACATTCCAGAAGATTCTGGAATGTTCATAAATTAAATAAGAAAATTTAGTGTCCGCTTCCAGGATCGAACCCAGGACCTTCTGCTTTATAGAAGCGAATTCTACCACTGAGCTACTGAGACTTGACAATATATATACAGGGCTCAACGCGGCTCATAATAAAAAAAGTAGTGAAAAAGTGACTGAAATTTTTTAAAAAGTGATCAATTGTGACTTAATTAAAAGCAGTGTTAATATTCAAGCAACATCCTAATAACCTTAAAAATATACAACTTAAAGGAAAAAAATTGGTTAAGAAACATTAATAGTTTTAACTATTTATTGCTTTAATTTACTGCTATAGAAAAATTAAAAAAAAAAATTACATTATAAATATTTTCCAATTTTCCCCACTAAAAAAAAGTTGTATGTTTGACTTATGACTTAAAGTATTATATTAAAGAAGCAGTGAAAGTATATAACAAAAATACTGTTGCTATCATGTAAAGTCAATACACATTTATTGAGATGTGCTTCTCTTCAGGTGTCAAGAAACGATGTGTTATTACTGAAAAAAAAAACTTTAAATAACTATTATTGTAAAAGTACTTTTACAATACAAATGGCGCAAAGAATGTAGCAAAAAGTGATTAATGAAATAAAAAATAATAATATTGTATTAAAAGTATCGAAATTGGAAATATGTGCGAAACTGGACACATGTGATCATTGTCCTAAAGGGGTAAAATTCGAAATATGCATATACAATAACACTGTACAAAAAATGAAATTTAAAAAAAAAATGGCTGAAAAAACTCTCAGGGAAAAAAAAGTGGAATCACAATCAAACCATTAAAAGTGATTTTTGAATAAATCATTAACAAATTCTCAGTACAACATCGCATTAATCAAAAATATAACACTGCATTAATATGAAATTAAATTAATGCAAAAACTGTCAGAAAACATTAATTTAAAACATAATCGCCCTGAATCGAGTGTGTAAAAAAAGTTAACTTTAAGATGAAAAAGCCAAGTAATAATAACATGGTATTAAAAAACCCCAAGGAAAGGGCTGAAAAAATTATAAAAATTCACCTAAGGTAAACACTGGAAATAAAACTATAAGAAATCGCAATGAAATCAAATATGTTCAAGAACGATTTTTGAATAAGTCATTAACAAATAGTTGTTACTGAAATACATGTCACATAATAAACATTGTATTAATTAAAATATGGAGATTTAAAAAACCTTGGCAGAAAAAAATATTAGCAGAACTTTGTCAATCATTTGACTGATAAAACGATAATAAAACCAAGTAAATTGGGTGAATCAATTTGAAATTCGTGTGTCATAACATTGTATAAAAAACAGCACAATTTGAAAAACCACATAGAAAGGACTGAAAAAATTCTTAATAACAACTGACGTCAAAAATAATTTTAAAAAACATCAAACGGTGTGAAATTACATGTCAAAAAGAGATTACTCAATCTTATTAAAAAAGAATAAAATTTTTGGACAGGGGAAAAAAAATAATAAAAAAATAAAAATTGTGATCGCCTTTCAGTGATCACAGGTTACCTATTGGCAAAATGGTTGTTGTCTTAACTTTTTTTTTTACCTTCTTCATTTGTAATATTCACCTGAAATAGCATTGAAAACAATCCAGTTTGTAGGTTACCATCTGTAAGTTAGAATTTTTGATTCTTAATTTAAACAATAAAAAGAAATATATCATTCATATGATGAAATTCTTTTTCATTTGCAATTATTTGCAATATGGGATCTCTCTGGTCCCATATCTCAAAACTAAAGTCACCAACTTAATGCATAACAAAATTAAATAATAAGTGAAAAAAAAAAGAATTCCCAAAAAATTATCAGGCAGTTGCCATAACAACACATGCACACTGTTTACTATTACTCTTGAACACAGTTGAAGAGTGATGACGTCCAAATAAACCCAAAACATCCATTTTGCCTGGTAATGAAATGGGTAATAAAAGTAAACATTTTATTTACGTTTTTTCTTTTGAAGAAAAAGAACTTTTAATGTAAAAGGAGAATTTTTAAGAGTGCTTAATTCCTATGATGCAAAATTTTGCTCTATTAAGCACATTTAAGGAATCCCACAGGAAAAGGAAATTCAATTTAAGGAGACATACAAAAAATCTCATGTTCTGCAGCTCCACAGCAAATAAGAAAATGAAACTTAAGATAGATGATGACTAAAATCATTCCTCAGTACAGTGGATGGCTCTCTTGCATTTCAAGAGGAATTCATTTAAGAGTGGAAATTGTCTATTTTTCTTCACATATTCAATCCTCTTCAATGCGCCACCCATGATCCTTCTTTACTAGAGCAAGAGGATTGTAATATTACGGAATATTAAGGGTAATATTATGGAAATGTAAAATCTTTCTTTTGATTAAAATGGGGGGGGGGGGGGGGGGGAATTGTGAAATTAAAATCTTAAAAAAAAGTGAGTAAAAGTTACTATTTTTTCAAGATAGTGACATTAAGTGAGAAAAGTTACTCACGCCTTGCCCTGTATATAACATATTCAGAATTTTAATATAATTCATTCATTTGATTCAATATAATTTTTAATATAATCATAATTTTAATGAAAATATAATCTATGAATTTTCAAATAAAAAAAATTTCCAATCGGAATTGCTATAATTTCATATATAGACTTTTGATGCATAGTGCACTGTACCTATGACAACATCGATAATTTAAATTAACATAAAATATGGAATGAAGAAAATCAGAAAACTTATGAATGACAAAGCAATATTATTTAAATATTCATAAATTAAACAATATTAAACTGCAATAAATAGTATATATATATATTTTTTTTATGAAATCTTTCTAGATTTAAAATTAAGTCTTATATTGATAAACTTTTTTATAAAAATAAAATAAAATTGTTATAAAATAAAATAACATAAAAGAAATTACATTTAAATTATGTAAGTAAAAATAACATCTTGCACCACAAAAAGAGAATAGTTATGTTCATACTAACATATTTATCTTCAAGAACCTCAATCAATTCTTCTTTATTCATTCCAGAAAGCAAGCATAGATCGGACTAAAATTTAAAGTTATATTTTGCTAAATTATTACATTTAAAAATTGTAAATAATGATATAATACATAATAATAAATGCATTCAAATAATTCATACTTTTTCACTACATAAAATGTAATGATCCTTCATTCCTTAAAAAAATTTAATCACTAACATTATATTTTCAAATAAATATAATGTTCCAATTTTTTTTAATAAGATCTAGATGATAAATTTTTTAATAAGAATATCTCTTCTTATACACGGAAGCATAATATTACAATTAGAAAAAATTAATATAAAGAGTTATTCAGGACAAGCATTACATTCTGATTATACAATTTTAAATCAACATAAAAAAAAAAACATAACATTAGGAATGGAAATCTATATTTTTAAAAATTTATTTATATAAACTATGAAGAACATTAGTTTTAAAAATTTAGAAAACAAAACAAAAAGGGAAAAAGAACAAGAGAATTTTTTCTTAAATATGAAGAAAGTTGAGATTTCTTCAGGATGGTTACCATGCATTGGTCAGATAAACATTTAAAATTAAGATCTTAAATTGTGACACTTTTAGCTTAGTACTTAAACCTGTTTAATAATATATTTTATAAAAATACTGATATTGTTATCAATTTGTAATAAAAATATAATTTCAATTTTTATGAATAAAGGATTTTGTTCATTTGGAAAAAAAAAAGAACAGAAATTAATGAATTAATAAAAATTTCCTTCTTTTTATTAACTTCAAGAAAATTTACATTACATATATACTAAACTTTTCATTTGGTATCAACCAAAACGGAATTTCTCCTTGCTCAGTGATATTTTACTTAAGTGAATGTTAACAATAAAATAAAATTGAGATATTACTAGTACTACTAATAATATTAAAAAAAGTCAAGTGAATATACTACTGCAAAGTCTAGAAAGTTCATAATACAATCAAGCCTATGTTTGCGAAATTATAACAAGTATTTTCATTTTAAACTGTTATTATGTCTCTAAACTTAACAAGATGAAAAACATCTTGAAATTTTTTTTCTTCCTATTTCTGGTTACCATAATGAGAACAAGGTGATGCAGTACAGAACCCGTTATCCGGAAATCAGAAAACCAAAAAACCGGAACGAAATTCGATAAATTTTCCCGCTATTTTTAAAAAAAAAATGTTTTTTTTCCTCATAAGATTTTAGGATTTTTCGTTCTTTTTTGAAAGATGTTTACTTTACCATAATTGTAGAAATAATCATTAGTTGTATTACTTCATCGTTTTTTCTTTTTTTAAGATTATTTCTAAATATTTTTTTATTTTTTGTTGGGTTTAACAATAAAAAAACGGCTTTTTGTAGTGATTCTGAAAACCGGAAAAATCAGTTATCCGGAATAGCGATGGTCCCGGATAATCAGTCTCCTACTGTATTATTTATTTATTGCTATAACTACATGTAAATAACTTACTTTTAGCATTAATGGAATAAAAAATATTCTTTTTGTTTGAACAGATTCATCATTTGATTCAAAGAGTAAATGAAGATGGAGTTCTGCATAGTAAGTACATTTCCTCATGCGAGCCTAAAATTATTATGTTTTTAGAGTATGTCTAAATTAATATTTAACCAACTTAAAAGTGAATGAATAACACTTACTTCAGATGGAAAGATAATTTTTTTATGCTTACGAAGTGACATAGGAGCTGACAAGGCCTTCACTTCAGCATCCTGAAAAGATTTTGTTATATAACTATCAAATGCACCCCTGGAAAAAAGCTAAATTTGTTTCTTCATATTGGCAGTAGCAAAAAATAAATCATAAATTTAAAGTAATATGTTACTGCAAAATGTACCAAAGAATTAAGTTCAAGAATTAGGTCATGAGTCAAAGAGAGAATTCAATTTTTGCTGACTTTTCTTCATTGGCAATGGATAGAAGAGACTATAAATATATACACACACATATATATATATAAATAAACATTTGAAACTAATATGAGTGAAAGTTTGAAAATGCTTTTCTTTAATTCATACTATAAATTAAAAATAAAGATGATTAGTATATTAAGATGAATAGAATATTAAGGAAATAAATAAAACTGATGCATTTTTTATCACTTACAAGAATCATTACTTTTTACCAATTCTAAATAGAAAAACATCTTAAAAAAAAAAAATGCATTCAAGCATAAATGGCACGTGCGAATAACCAGCAAAGATAAAAACATTTAATTTATTGTGCTGAATTTTAATTATTCGAACTGAAAATGTGTTAGATGTAAGTGAAAAAAAAAATCGCATGACACCATTAGTAATAATATGAGCTTTCTTGAACTAAATTCAGTTATCAAAAGAAACCAAATAGAATTACCCAGCCTTTGTAGAGGTTCAAAATAAAAATCAGGACATTTTGCAAGAGAAACTAAGGGCTAAAATTACAGAATTTTCCATTGCTTTGAAAATTTTGTTTTACGCAACATTTTTCTTTAATTCTCTAAAATATTTAAAAAAATAAATGGGCAACACTCAGTATTTTCAAAAAAAGTTAGGAACAAGTTTACCAGATATAATTTATTTTTAAAGTGCAATTTTGTGCAGGTGCACTTGCTGCCAAAGTTATCTTGGAATTTTTTTTCTCGAAATTTATCTGAAGTAGCATATTTCTTTAACAAGTTCGGGTAAAAAAAAAAAAAAAGAGCTCATTGTAAGTACTACATATCCTATTTGTTTGTTAGATAACATCTGTTATGGAAAAATATTCAATGAACACAAACATTAGCTTTTACTTTATTAACTTATTTGAAAACAATAAATTTTGAAGAATTTTTATTTTATTTTTACAATGACTCAAATATACTTACACAAATGGATATTTTCACAGAGGGCGAAGTATCAGTCAAGACAGGATCAATATCCTATTTGTTTGTTAGATAATAAAAAAATGAACAATTTATTATTTCTGTTTAAATAGCAAAAAAAATAAAGAAAATTATTATTTTAATTTATATCTACAACAAATAAGATTGTAAAATGAATTACATATATCTCATTGAAATTATGTATATTATATATATTTCATAACATATATTGTATTTCACTCATTATTAATTAAAGTCTGAATTCCAAAAGTCAAATGTTAGATCTAATACATTTGCTGTTCATATTTTGTATGGGAGCCATTTCGTTGTTGACAAAATAATAGTTAACATAAATATGAAGAAATAAAAATGATAGGAAAAAGAAGATATAATAACACCTGCACCAAAAAGAAATTTTCTAGAAGGAATGAGCAAAACAAAACAGAGTTTCCCTTTCATGATTTGGATTCTGCAGAGATTGTAATTTCAGAGTAAAGAAATATCAGTTGTACAATAGATCAACTAACCCCAGTTTCCTTTATTTATTTAATGTACGTAGTTAAATTATAGAATAGAAGTATTTATGGTATTAAAAATAATATTCCTTATCTTTAAAATAAAACCACATTATGCAAAAAGAAAAGACTTTAAATTTCTAATAAATAATTTTAATAGGTTAATGTAAAAATTAATACTAACCATACAACAATCACGAGCTCCCTTTTCAATTACATAATTAAAAGAATTTATATTAGATTCGGACAATCTTTGTAGAAATGACTTCTTATCCATTGTATCAGAATGAGAAAACCTGAAAAAAAAATCACATTATTAAACAGAAAACATTAGTAAAAATCTAAGTAACAAATACCTCTTGTTTAACAATTAATGCAAAAAGAAAACATTGGAATGAAAAATATTGGTATAATAGTTCTCTAGAACCTATACTACCCCCAAAAAGTTTTAGTAAAACTTTACTAACATTCAAAATAAAATATTATTTAGCTTCTAAGGTTTAGAAAGAAGTGTCATAACACTTAAATTTACGATAAGGAGCAAAATCTTTCCAATCAGGACCATGTGAAAAGAACTCATAATTTAATAGCAAAAACATTTTCAAACAAAATTGTGACACTTAAAATTATTTTTAATGATTTTTATATAGTTGTACTTGATTAAGGAAGATTTCCGTATCCTGATCTATGGCAGATTCGCCAAGCCTTGGCAACTTCCTTGCAGCGGAAACTTAAAGAAAAAAAAAAAACATCACAGAAAGGGATCAACTCAATGGGTATAACTAGTAGTCTTCTCCGGGCAAACGCCTGAAAATTTTCCCGTTTCAAATCAATTTGATGCTTAGATGATTGTAGTTAGCGTGGCAGATCACGATACAGAAATATCCTTCATGATTACTTAATTCATAACAGAATTATTACAGTAAATAATAAATAAATATCAAAAATAAAAAGAACAAGCTTTTTTAACCCTCCAAGCATAGACTTGGGACCAATATGTTGATTACTCCCGCCTATACACTACTTTTCATGTAATAACAAGTCTGTTTTATGATGCATCAAAAATCAGATTTATGGTTTACAATAACTAAAAAAAAATTTGAACAAAAAATTACACAAATTGTTCTTATTGACAATTTAAATAATTCTAGACATCAAATTAAAATCTTTGATTTCTGCTATAAGTCTTTTTATGTTTAATGATTTTTTGTCTGTCGAGAGATGGAACTTGATAAATAGCACAAATAATTTCCTAAACTTTTTTTTTTTTTGGAGACTTCTTTTCTAAATGCTTTAATTTTAATTCTGAAAGCAAAATTTGAAGTGAAAACTTATCTAATAAACATATAAAATCAATTCAATATAAGACTGTAATGGCCATTGTGATTCTTATAAAACTAAATGGCCATTTTGCTTTAAAAAAGAGTGAATTTAATTTCACTTGACAAACCAGAAAGTATTGAATTTCATAAATCTTCAAATTTTACAAAAAATTCAATTATAATAAGTTATTATGGGTAACATAAAAAGAGAGTGAATTTGCTTCCTGTTTCATAGTAAATTAATGCTTCAAATGACACATCAATTCACAAAACAGGTCAATAAAAAAGTTTGACTAAATAAGAAAAAAAACTTTTTGTTTTAGCTCACAATAGTATGCTCCTACAATTTCAATATCTTCGCCTTCTTAAAACCTTAATAATAATCTCCACCCTTCTATATGCAGTATTATCAACAATCTCCTGTTTAAAAAATTAAATTTTCCATTCAAAATATCTCTAATTAAAATTGGATTTTAACTTATATATTAAATGTTATTTATGTACATTTAAGATAAAAGTTTAAAATTAAACTTTATGCTATTTTTTTCTTGTTTACTAATCAAAGGCATGATGCATGTGCACAATGCAAATTTTCAGAAAACTCTAAAATGATCTGCAGATATTTGTACTAATGTTAATATCGATCATCATAAAAAAATTACATTTATAAATTGGTAAGAGAATCTGTAGTTTATCGCCTGCTATCCCCAGTATAAAAAGTGCAAAACATTCTCATTTTTCTTTTTTAAAGCACTTTAAGAAAATAGACAGTTTCAGGTTGCTGTAAAAAATTAATGCAGATGAGTTTTTTAGCCAGTTCTAATTATTTACAGTAAATCAGGTAATACCATAACTCACATTATTGGAACAAGCAGAACATGAATGAGTAATCTGTCTTAGGAATCTTAAGCGGCAATATACTATACAAATCTTAAGCGAAAGAAAGCTAGTAAACTTAATAAATATTTTTAAAATTCATAATGATAAACATTTAAAATAAAAATAGCAAAACAGATTAAAAAATCTTACACAGATATAAGAATTGCAAGACGAAGAAAGGGAAAATTCCCTAATTTTAAAAGCGGAAACATGCATTTCGACTTAGTGACACTTATACACTTACGCTGTCACTGAATTACGTTCATTATCATTTATTTACAAAAAAATGCGAATAACTCATTAAATTAAAGAATATTAATGCACGTTACACAGTATTTCTATAAATGCAAAACGCGAAAGCTCAATAGGTGGCACAAATTAAAATTTATGTAAACTACAAGTCAAAGATGATTAGGGGAATTATAACATCTGCAGATGCAATTTTAGAGGAAGAAAATATAATTCACTTAGCAATAATTTTCAAAGTTAATTTGACGAAAAATAAATCCAACATCTGATAAAAAATAAATGGATATAAAATAAATTTCACTTTCGGTTTCGCCGCGCTGTAACTAAATTGCCATTACATGAAAACTTAATTTTATAATCCGAAACAACTGTCTTAACAAAATGGGCTGCAGATGGCGTAGAGCAGAACTCTCTACCTATGGCAACACCTCACATGCCTTCCCCATTAGCGTGTGGAAAGTCATAGAGGAAGGAAGTACGTTGGTTTCTTTCGTGATTTTCATATAGATTAAAATATTTTAACTTGGAAAACTATATGGAACTGAAAAATACATTAAACATAGCTGTAAAGAAAAGTATCAAGGAAATTTTAAAAATATTTTTATTAAGTAAAAAGGAAAAATATTAAGAAAAGGGAAAATATCGTAGTACATTCCTATACAACTGAAAAGAGGAGGAGAGGGAAGGTGTGTTGATGTTGCTCATTTACGTCACACTAGAGCTGCACAATGGGCTATTGGCGACGGTCTGGGAAACGTCCCTGAGGATGATCTGAAGACATGCCATCACAATTTTGATCCTCTGAAGAGGGAATGGCACCCCCGCTTCATTAGCCTGACGACCTGCACGCGAAGTCGAGCACTTTACGGTAGCACAGTTTAACGAGGACTGAAGGGAGTTATGTTGAAACGACTACGTCAACCTTTATCTATCAAAAGATACCTCATGATAGAATCAAGTTAACATGTCTTATATACTAGTGAATTGGTATTTAATATTTATAGCGGTAGTTACGCCACAGTACTCCCCTTCCAGAATTTCATCTGTGATAGAATTCGATTAACGGATTCCACTAGTTGATTCATGCTGTTTATTTATTTATATCAATTTTTGCTCATTATAATTTTTCTTCATTTTTTTTGTATATAGCATTTTGCTTATTTTTCTTCTTCTTCATTTTCTTATTTATAGCGTCTCGCACATTTTTTTCCATATATTGTTTATTACCGGGAGACTTTATTTACTTCACCGGTTCTTTTTTTACTTTGAGCAGTTTATATTTAGCAAATCAACTGTTTAATGTGGACCATCCATCATGTTAGCGAGTTCATATCACGTCCGCTGGTCACCATTGAAGAAAGTTATGTTGAAATGACTATGTCAACCGTCATCTATCAAAAGGTACCTCTTGACAGAATCAAGTTAACATGCCTTATACACTGTTGATTTGGTATTTAATATTTATAGTAGTAGTTACGCCACAGGACCAATACCGCACACCCTCGGTCCCTACGCAGACTGATCCCAGTGGTCAACCACCCGCAGCCAGTGATGCTTGACTTCGGTGATCTGCTGGGAACCGTGTCTTAACGGTCAGTCCACTGCTGGACGGAGAGGGAAGGGAGAAGGGCTAAAGGCATGAAATCGGTCTCTCCTTAGATGGCGTATTTGAGTGTTGCGATCGCCAATTGTTCACTACAAGTGTTTTCCACACTAGAGAGCGCTACAAGTTCTTGACAGCCTAGACTTCCGGGTTACTGTTTTTGGTGTGTTATGAAGCCATTTGGCTCACAACGTGATCATTGTGTTTTGAGACTCTCTTTCTTGTGTATGTTATTTGTTACCTGATTTATTATTTGTATTTAAAAGTTGAATCGTTTTAATGAATCGTCCTTTGAAGACCTGTCATTTAAAGACACAAGAATTGTCACTCGAGAAAAGAATTATTATAAAACTCTTTTTTCCTTGCTAAACAACATACCAAGGTTGGTAACAACGAACATACAATCGAAATTTAAACCTAAATGATAATTTGTAAAATGTACTTAATCTCGCTGCTCGAACAATATGCTGACACTAACGTTTGATGGTGCACGGCTTGCACTACAAGAACAAACAGTAATAGACAAGTAAAAGAGACCAAATCAAAACTGCCAAGAAGCGAGTTCCTTATGAATTTAGCAACCATAACACCTTTTTTAACAATGGATGGTGTTTTCAGTAGGAATGTGAACAATAACAATCTCGAACTGTATGCCTGCTCTAGTTCCGGCTAGAAAGTTTGCTGCTTACTACATGTTATTCTGCGAGGCGATATTTTCAAACCGATAATTTTGTTTTCAATAAAAGAAATAAATTAGATAATTTCTGAGCTCAAATCTGCCGTATTTCATAAGATATTAATGTTATTATGTAATTCTGGTGAGTTTGAAGTGAAAATTTGTTTTAGTTATTTAGAGATATATTGTTAAGAAAAAAGTGATATGGTTGCTAGAATTTGAATAACTCACTTTTTTGGCAGTCTTGATATGGCCTCTTTCCATAAGTTTATTACTGTTTGTTCTTGTTGCAAGCTGTGCACCATCTTAGGTTAGTGTTAACACTTTTAGCATTGTAAATACAAGTATCGTTAGCATTGCAAACACAAGTAATCAGTAATCAACCACATTTTTTGCAAGAATCTCAATACACAAGGACGACAAATAGCTTTAAAATACAACGGAAACAGTAACCCGGGATATTAAGCGGTACCGAGATTGCAGCGTTCCCTAGTGTAGAAAACACCATCCATACTCCTCTAAATAACTAAAACAAATTTTCATTTCAAACACCCCAGAAATACTTAATATCATTAATATCTATTGAAATACAGCAGATCTGAGCTCAGAAATTATATAATTTATTTATTTTATTCAAAACAAAAATATCTGTTTGAAAATATCACAGAATAAGCTGCAGCTAATAAGCAGCATAATACTTTCTAACCGGAAGTAGAGCAGGTTAAGAGCTCGAGCAAGTTAAGAGTTGTTGTTGTTTACATTTATATTGAAAATACTATCCGTTGGGTTTCTCTCTTTATTGGTCCGTCCAGCAGTGAACTGATCAGGACACGGTTCCCAGCAGATTAAGTCGAGCATCGCTGGCTGCGGTCGGTGTGCGGGTGGGTGACCACTTGGATCAGTCTGCGTAGGGACCGAGGGTGTGTGGTATTGGTCCTCGCTGGACTGTTCTACCGTAAAGTGCTCGACTTCGCGTCTAGGTCGTTGGGCGACAGAAGCGAGGGTGCCATCCCTTCTGCAGAGATCAAAATTGTGATGGCTTGTCTTCGGATCATTCTTAGGGATGCTTCCCAGATCGTCGCCAACAGCCCATTGTGCAGCTCTAGTGCAACGTAAATTAACTACAACAACAATCTTTATTGGTCTCGCAGTGAATTGACCGTAAAGTCACGGTTCCCAGTAGAACAACTAAGTCAAGTATTACTGGCTGTAGTCAAGAAGTGGATGAATGACCACTTTAATCATCCTGCGTAGGGACAGAGAATGTGCGGTATTGGTCCTCGTTAAACTGTTCTACCGTAATGTGCTCGACTTCGCTCGCAGGTCATAGGGCTACCAAAGCAGGGGAGAAATCACCTCAGCAGAGGAAGGATCAAAATTGAAATGGCATGTTTTCGGATCATCCTCAGGGATGTTTCCCAGACCGTCATCAATAGCCCGTTGTGCAGCTCTAGTGTTATGTAAGTAAAGTACGGGACGTCTAAACTCGCAGCCTTCGAGCGCGGACGGTGACGTCATTAAACACAAGAGTCAATTCGCCTTAAATGATATAGTATAACAAAATCTTTCACACGTTACCCCCGAAGAGAGCGGTAAAGGGAATCCCAATCCTCAAACCAAGGTTTGGAACCTCCCCCTAGAAAGAAACGTTGAGTATCGATTGTTATAAGAAAGTGACCAATGGCTTATGCCTATCTTTTAATCGTTCTATCTTTTAATCCTTTAGCTAGAGGGTTGTGACCTCTTTCTCAGAGTTCCTAGAGGGGTGCGTTTTTTCTGATAGGGAATGGGGATGAATTCTCCTTTCATTTTAACAATTACGTAGTCTAAAATAAAATATCTATTTATTATAATTTTTGATCTTTCTTCAAGAATTTAGTTTGTAATATTTGCTTTAAATTTGTTGGCATTATTGTGTTTATTATAAGATAATTGATTCACTTATAATAAACACATATTTGCTAAAAGTTTGCAAAAAAATAAAAATATTTTTAAAATAAAAAAATAACAACAGATTAAAAATCAAATACATCTATATTTATAAAATTTTATAAAATTCATATTTTGAATGTATTTAAATAAGTGTGATTGTTTCATTCAGAAATTTCATCTTTAGATTATGAAACTTTGAAGTTATAAATATATTATCGAGAGCTCATAGTTTTAATTAATAAGGGTTATTGAATTTGACAAAATTTTATAACTTTCTATTTATAAACATTTTTTAATTTATAAGCATTTTATTATATTTATGATTATTTTATTATTTTCTATTATTGGTAATAATTACTTTACTTTATATTTGTAATTAATAAAATGCGTAACTTTATATCACTAAAAGTTTTTAGTTTTAAAGGTATAATAGGCATCAAAATAATGTGTAATAAATAAGTTTTAATAAAAAGAAATGCATGAATTTAAGCTTGTTTACTTAGATTTTTCTTTGTTAAGTACGTAGTAACATTCTTTAAAAAAATTTTAGTTTAAATAATATGAAGAAAAAAAATTGCATTACAATTAAAAAAACTGTTTTTCCCATTTTTCTCTTTCTTGTTTGTTATAATTTTTCTTTTCTTTTTACCCATTTGCTAACTTGATCATTTTACAAAATAAACAGAATCAATCGTTAGCTTTTCAAAAGAAAAAATTATTTTCTTCTTTATTATAATATTTTTTCTATCTTAAATTGCAATGCAATATTTTCTTTTTCAAATTTTATTATTTATCCCTTTTTAGAAAATGGTATTTTTAACCGTTGTGTGTTATTGAATTAGATTTGGAAAGATTTCTCTGCAATAAATTTTTTGTATTTTATTAACCTCTTACATTGAACCCAACTCAGAAGACAAGTGCTAGTGTTTTTTAGAGATATAGATTTTTAGAGAGTTAATTAAAGATAAAACTTTAGTTATTTATTTAGATGACATTTTCATCCCAGCAAAAAAATGACGAGGAAGGTTTCGAAAAATTAAAACATGCTTTAAAAACAGCTGCTGATAACGGATAGGAATTAAATTTTAAGAAATTTCAATTTTTGAAACGTTCCATTGTCTTGGTTACATAATTGAAAATGGTATTATTCACCCTTCACCCTCTGAAACTTTAGAAGTTAAGAATTTCCCCCTGCCTAAAACGCATAAACCACTTATGAGTTTTCTGGGTTTAACAGGATATTTTCGTAAATTCATTCCTAATTATAATAAAATAGCTAAATACTGATTGAGAAATAATACTGAATTTAAATTTGATAATGATCAGAAAGAACCTTTTCAAAAACTTAAGTTAGCTTTAACTGATAACCCAGTTCTTCACTTATACAGACAAAATTTGGAGTTAGAACTTCATACTGACGCTAATAGTTATGGATTTGGTGCAGTACTCTTACAAAAGGCTGATAATGAAAATTTTTTTCCTATTTATTATTTTAGTAAAAAAACTAATCCACAAAAAGAAAAATATAGTAGTTATAAAGTAGAAACCCTTGCAATAGTAGAAGCATTGAAAAAATTTCGTTATTATTTATTAGGTACAAAATTTAAAATTGTAACGAATTGCGTAGCTCCAAACGCAATAAATAAAAAAGAAATTGTCCCTAGAATTGCATGTTAGGCTTTGTACCTTGAGGAATTTCAATATGAAACAGTGCTCTGGCCTGCTACACAAATGAAACATGTTGATGCTTTAAGTAGAAATGCGTGTATCACAATTTCGCATGATGAAGTCACCATAAAAATTGCAATTGCTCAAAAAAAAAGAAGAAAAAAAAATGATGAACAAATTAATACAAGTAAATCTTTGCTGGCGAACAGTGATGACAAGATACATTTCTTTCGATTATATATTATTTAGCTGTCACGTCCTGAATTTTTTTTATTAATAAATAAAAAAAATTACTTACAATAAGATGCTGTGCTAAGGTGAAGGAAATATGTTGATTGCGGGCTCCTTTTCCTAAGTTGATCAACAAGTCCAGGAATATTAAATCTAACAGAAAAGCTATGAAAGACAAGTCTGTAAAACAATATTCCTAGACAACTTTTTAACTGAAATAAAATTAAAAAAGATATTTAACTAAAAGTTAAAATACTTCTATAAATTTTTCATTAGATTTTTCTAGAGATTGAAATTAATTTTATAATAAAATAAATAACATCAAGCAATGCCTATTACCTAAATTAAACAGAGAAATGTTCTCCGTGGGGTCGGGTTTCTGACATGCCACGTCAAAAGCCAGTCGAAATGTGTGAAAAACTGTCGAAAAACCTGGATCAAGTTCCTTTTTTTGTCATTAGAGACAGTCATTTTTCTATAATTATGATTTATATTTTATATCACATGTAAAAAATATAGCCAAAATTGTCGTAACTATCAATTGGTTTTTCTAAAAATGTGGTACTTTTAATACTTTAGATGCATATTTTTTGCTGTATAATAACTATTCAGTTTATATTACTTATAACTATGAGTTGATAATTATTATCAATCTAAATATTGATTATAATTCTTTAATATCACAATTCAGGTAAATTTTTTAGATTAAGTGAAATTTAAGTGTTAGCTAATAATTTTTTGATCTCACTTTATAATTTTTTTTTCTTATTTATTAGTGATTATTTTAAGGGTAGCAGAATATGTCTGAGCAAGCAAGCAAGGCTTTGGGAAAAATTCAGGTAATTTTTGTTCTAAAAAACATACGTCAAATTGTATATTTATTAGCTGAAATTCTTTTAATTTATAAGTAGGGTCTTAGATTTAATTAAATAAATTATTACTATTTCAATGTATTTCGATCTCTATTATTTTCTAACGCTCCTTTATGCTCTTATGCTCCTTTATTCAAGAAATGTGTAAAATCAAATAAATTTTTCACTTTTCATAAATTTTATTTTCCAAAAATATTTTTAAAAAGTTACTGAACTTAAAAAAAAAAAAAAAGCTAAAATGTTTGGTGAAATTTCAATTTAAAAAGGAACTTCGTTCGAATGGCTCTGAGAATTTTCTGCACTACTGCTTACATGTACAGGAATATTTCCAATAAGTCTGACAATGTTAAATAAAAATTCTGCATCAAAGGTTTAAGTGCTTATAGAGTTATGTCGTAATTGTAAACAAGTATAAGTCAAAGTTTGTGCTGTTTTAAAATAAAACTCAACTTACTTCTCAACTCTTTGTCTTATTGAGACCTAAATCTTAATTAGATTCAGGGTAAAATATTACACCGGAAATTTAATTTCATCAAAATTAGTCAGTAAATATTTCTGAAATTGTTAATATTAGGGGAGCCGGAAAGTAATGTCGTTTCGGTGCATTTGATATTTGTTGTTATGAAGATTTTATTTTTAATCTATAATGTATTCACCTGCGTCAGCAATAACCTTTCAATGCCGGATCAAAAATGAATCGAAATGGATCGAGAAAAAAAGGAATTGGTTTTAAAGACTAAAGAATATTTAATACGCTGAAGCGACATTACTTTCCGGTCCCCCTAATAGTTTGCTCTCACTTGACTTGGTTTCATTTCATTTGATAATTCTATATGCAGGTTCATATGGGGCCGAAATTGGTTTTTTTAGAACAATTTACTGCTTTCCTAAAAATATTCTAATTTTAATTACTCAGGTTGGAGTTTCTAACCTTTACTCTATATAATAAAACAGGTGAATAAGTAACCATAGGTCTGAGAATTAATTTTGTTTCTACTATACTCAAGACTTCCTTTCCATCAAATTTTACATATGTCTAGTTTTGGTAAAGGCAATTACACTTAAGCTAATGGCTTTTACAGATAAGCAAAATACCAGTTTCTTGCCACTTAATGCCTAATTTTAGCACACGCCTTATATATGCCACCTATATCTTTATTTTTGGCACTACTCATTATTATGTATTTATGGAAATACACTCATGGACAAAAAAATTAGCGCACAAAGAAGGAGTCGTCAAAATGAAACGTAATTTTACATACGTAATGACTACATTGATGTAAGTAAAGGCTTAGAAAATCAAAGAAAAACGATTATCTTTGATTTTCTGATCATTTACTAATATCAAAGTAGTCATTACGTATGTAAATTTCGCTTCATTTTGACGACCCCTTCTTTGTGCGCTAATTTTTTTGTCAGTGAGTGTATAAACCATTGTGGTTCACTGCTGGTGACAGTAAATTTTGACTGTCAAGCTCTAAAAAAAAAGCCTTTTCTTTGAAGATTTTTGAATAAACTTTGATTTTCGACGCTAAGATCCCCTTTAAGACAAGAAACCCTGCAATGCAACGAGTTTTAGTTGTTTCTGTTTAAGGACAAAAAATTACGGTCCCAATCTTAATGTGGGACATATTTTTATTATACAATTAACAGACATATTTCTAATGTTGATAAAGATTGAGGGAAAATCTCACGTTCAAGTTATAAGTTTGGTTACAGTTAACTTGGTACGTTACAAAATGAAAATAGAAAAATAGAGCCCTCCCTGTTAACTTAAACACATATTAACAGGACTTATCTCGATTCAGAAAATCTGTAACAGTTGATTATCTGAACCTGATTAGCTGCTAATTTTCTAATTTTTTCATCATGAGTTTAACAATTTAAAAACGAAGAAAAGTAAGTTTTCTTAACTTATGTAAAACAATTAGAACTTTAGAAAAATGATATGAAAATGTTTTGTAAAAGATGAACTATAACTCTGAAGGAAATATTTCACTCCATGTTTACTTTAGAAAAGTAACATCTTGACAGTGCATAGGAATGTCATACTAAGTATCAGTTTAATACATTTTTGTAAGTATTTCTTATACGAAGTTTCATTTTTTCTCAATTCAAATTTTTTTTTCACCTGGTGTGCAAGATTACTCGACTTCTAATAAAACAATTCTTTATATATACATATTATTATTATTACTATCATCATAATTCGTTAACTTTTACGTTCTAGGATTCCTAAAGCAATTCTTATTATTTAAAGGCATGTTTTGCATACATATAATAACCACAAAGAGTAATATGTATCAAAGATATCTTTCATTATTTATTAAAAAAAAAGGTATAGATAAAATGCTATCACTGTCCCTTGTCCCCAAAACACATTCATAAAGTTTTTAATTAAACTACAGTTTACTGTTAAAGAGATAAATATATACTTTTTCTGATATAGTATGACTGTCCACTTGATTATGTATGAAAAATATTCTTTAAGTTATTTGTAGATTTTGTTACTTATGTAATTTTGTATACTTCACTAACTTCTGTGAAATTAACTATCTTAAATATAAAAAGTGCCAATGAAACTCTACAGTTGGTACTAGTTGAATAAAAGAAAACCTTCTTGTTATCAAAGAATATTTATCTCTACGAAAAGTTTAATAGCTGTATCATTTTTTTTGGGCCTATAATCGTTAAAAATATCTGTCTGTAACTTCATTGAATGTAATTACTGTCTACCTAATTATCAACCTAGAAACAGAATGAAAATATTTTGATTTGTACGAACTATAATGACTTACTTTTATAAATATGTCCATTTTAAGGAAAGGAAATAATTTTTAATTTATTTGGCAAAAAAGCTGTTGTTTTTTAATTATTGTCCCCACTTTCTATGCTAATTATTACCTAATAAGGGATGATGATTGTTATAACTTAATAAGGGATTGCAATTACCAAACTATTAAAATTTTTTTTATTAAAGTGTTTGATTTATTTGGTTGTGCTATTCTATATTTAGCTTTTTTGTCAGATTTCAAAAAGTAATAAAATAAGAACATAGTAAAAACAAAAAAACTAAATTTTAAAACTTTAGAACTAATTAACAGAGTGCGTAGCCAAATTTTGCAACAAAAAATAAGCACCTTTTAAGTACTTTTTATGCACTCAAATAATATTTTTAAGTACTTTAAAAAAATATTATAATTAGGATATGTGCACTAATAATTTTTTTCCTTCATATTGTTGAAAGTTCTTCACATATATATGTTAAGAAAATGCAAAATAGTTTTCTAAGTTACATGATCATAATAAAAGAACTAGTATGTAGTATATAGGTACTAGTACTAGTATATAGGCAAAGAATTCTTTTCGTGATTATATTAGCCACCATAAAGCAATTTAGGCACAATTTTATATACATTCAATATTGAGTGAATCATTCAATTTTTTTAAATTTGTAATTTCTTTACGCATTTACGTAAAAAAATATTCAAAATTATAAATAATTAATTTAACTATTATTTAAAAAGATTATCGCTCTTGCAAAATGCAGCAGAGCTGCTCATGATAATGCATGAATCCTTCCCACCGAATCCAGCTCAGTATTCGAACCCGCAAGTATTTCATAAAATGATTGGAGCTTTCAAACGCTACGGACCGATGGTATGTCGAAATAGACTGCGGTTGATTGAATTATGAAAACGTTGAATAGAACAATGTGAAAACCACGCTTTTTGCGTAATTCGAGGCAAAAATTGATAAGGTAATGAAAAAAATCTCATTTTGGAAAAAGGAAAATTAAGCACTTTTTATAAACATCCAATGAAAAAAGCACCTTTAAGAACTTTTCAAAAACGCTACGCACCCTGATTAATAATTGTACTTAAATAATTGGCATGAAGTTCAGATATTGTACTTAAAAATGTTATAAAGTTATGAACAGGGATTCAAGAATTTGAAAACGGTTGGTAGCCAGCAAAATTTTTTTTAGTTAATAAAAATAGTAGCACCTTCTCCATTTCTAGTTTTTTCTTCCAAATTTGAAATTTTCTTGAATTTGTCCATGTTTTATATTCAAATACACGTGAAATGCTCATAACAAGGGAATGAAATATTTAATACGACATAATAAAATATTGTAAAATTTTTGAAAGAAATTCCTAAATAATAAAAATTTATTGCAGTTTCAAAGTATTATATTTTTGCAAATAAATATGTCTATTTTTTTGAGAATTTGTGATTTAACATAATCACGTCCATCATAGTTTTTATTATTTTTTTACTAACCTTTATTAATTGGGACATAATTTTCGTCAGAACTTTCAACTCCGTGGGACCGGAAGAATTTCGAAGGAAATAAAAAGTCATGCATCTCTCACAGAAATTACGTAACTACTGTGAATAAAAACATTATTTCTCATTATTTTTTAAAAATAAAATTGAACGTGCTTTCCAATTTTTTTTATAACGAAATTGGCACGTCCCTGAAATTTTGAATCACACTTTCTAGTGATCATCTCTTGATGAGCTCGATTTTGAGCCGATATTATAATAAATCCTTGCGATTTTACAGCAATTATTTCTACAGATTACGTCATAATTTCCTGAAATACCTATATTTTATTTCATGACAAGTGAATTTCGAATCACGCATTTGAATAATAACTCTTTGACGTGCTCGATTTTTCCCGATTTCGTCGTTAATTAACAGTGCTTTTCGAACCACTTTTTTGTCGGTTATTCCTATGGATCTATATACGTAATTTTAAAATCCCGGTGTATTTTTAAACTGAATTGATTGCGACTCATAAATCTTGAATCGCGTATAGTACGACTCACAAATCTTGAATAGCGTCAATTTGACGTTCGTTCGATTTTGCACAGCACTAATTTCATATCAAATCCATGTAGTTTTTCAGCAATTACTGTTACAAATTTCTACATGCTTTTTCGAAATCTTACTTCATTTAATAGATTTTTATTACACAGTTAAAATTTCGAATCACACATTGAAGTAATTTTTTGACATACGCGTGTGATTTGAGGCCAATTTTGTCTTGAATTCCTTTTTTCTTTCATAATTACGAGGTAAGTTACGTTAAATGATATTTACCACACGGAATTAATCTTGTTTCGAAATCATAACGATAATATAATTTTTTTGGATTTAGGTATCAAAAAAGAAGAAAATATCTTAAAGAAGAAATGATTACGAAAGAAATGATTTTAATATAACTAATTAACTTGGAAATCTAATGTTTCTAAACATTTACTTAAATACTATTTTTAGTAAAATGAAAAGAATTAAAATAAATACGAAGTAATGTTTATTTATCCAAAAAACAAATAGTCAAACTCTTTCAAAATTTGATTTGAAAAAATGGATACCCAGCTAATGTAATTAAGTTCTGTATAAAATCATTGAGTTAATTTGTATATTATTATTATTAATAAATTTATGAAAAATCTCTTTGTTAACTAAATTTATATTTTTACCATGTGCAAATCCTATTCGGGAAAACAAGTGGCTAAAATTTTAAAAGAATTTTTTTTTGATAAATGTTTATAATTTCTCTTAAGTCATCAAAAATATATAATTATAAATCAACCTTATTAATTATAAACTTTGAATTATCCAGTATAATATTATTACCTAGTTCACAACGTGTTCGGGCTGATCCATGTTAACTAACAAATCAAACGCTCTTCAGTGCTTCTGTCAAAACGTGCCATAAAAAGTTTCCTCTATCCTCTATTTACGCTTTTATTTTCATATTTTGTTATATACAAAGATTTAAAAATTACCGTGTATGTGAGTAGGTTAAACGCTACTTAAAAAGTATGTGGTAACTTATTTCATCAGTACATGCGTCAGAGCAAAAAAAAAAGTTGTGTTTTTTTTTCTTACACGAGTTTTCACATTATCACTGTGGGCAATTGTCTCAAATTTGCATTCTAACAAACTAAAGTATAAAAATCATTTCGCAATAATCTTACACTTTTTGTTGGAATATTTTGATGTACTTGAATTGTTTAACTGCATTAAACTTAATTGAGAAATCATGGGAGATTTGACCTGTTTTTTTTTTTAAAAATATATGTTTATATATAGCCAGGGTATACCATTATATCTGTATATATCCTTGAGTGTGCATCCATGAGTATATATCCATGAAGGCGTATCCACTGAGCATTACGACAAATATAAAATATTCTTGACACTTTTCGATACATTGCAAAAATTGCATTCTTGAAATCCTCTAGCAGCTTGTAGAAATTATTTTAATGCCAAATCATTGATGCCAACTTAATCGCAAATCACAGCACTGAATGCATTAGTCGATATGAATATCCGTAAATGTAAATAAGATTGATATCTATGCACAGATCTTTGAATTTTCAGATTCCTTGATTTTTAGATCCTTGAACTATTTACTAAGCAAATATAAAATATTATTCAATTTCTGAAGCACGAAAATAAAATATGCATGACATGAAGTGCTCAAGATCCATTACATCAAGTCACACACTAAAAATATTGTATCGCATTCTTAATTTAAGCAGTTTCTATCTATGAGTTGAAACACTGGTGTGATGTTAGCACGAAACAAACATTTAAAATTTTTTTTCTTCCTGTGCATAATGTAGGCACACATACAGGACATGAAAACTGAGTGACCTTTAATCCATATCATACATTATGAAACCAGAAATTTAAATGAAAAAAAAGTTGCGGATTTCTTTGCAACATATTTTAATAAGTTAAGCGAACAATTGTAAAAATTCCAGGATAAAATAATCTTTGAGAATAATTTTTGTTCATTTTCTTACGACGACTCTTCACATTCATGCATAGAAGTTTCGAAATTCTTATTTTTTTTAAAACATTTTCTTCTAGCCAATTTGAAGCATAGACTGTTTCGTTTGCGCAAAAATGTACAGGTACATGAGAGAAGTGAGTAGCAAGCATGCGCAATAGATATTACCTCGTCTCCAGCGCCAGACTTTTTCAATCTAGTTTAGTATGTCTAGTTTTCATGGAAATAAGTTATTGACAAAAGTCGACATGTTTCTAGATAAAGTCAGAAAAAGCAAACAAAAGTCTTTTTTTCGATGTATTTTTTTTTAATTATATAAATTTAAAAATTAAGTAAGAAAATGCATTAAACGTAAATGTATTTTCTCTATTATATTAAGAATGGAATTCTATGGAATTATTTTTAGTTTTAAAAGATTGCGCATAAAGGATTATAAAATGAATATTATAAACTACGAAAAAGATTATCATTATTGACTACAACATTATTTTAATTTAATTTATTGCTACAACTTAGAAGATTCCTCATGACGTTTTTTTCTTCTTCTTTTTAGATTTTAGAGGAAATATATATGTTGCTTGCCAGAATCTTAAAAAAATAATTGAGTTTGTAAATCCACGCGGGTAACGTCAATGCCTCAATTCTTGCAAGAATAACAATTAACAAATAAATAACTCATAAACAAAAATAGTATGTAACAAATTATTTTTCAAAATGGAGGATGGTTCGTTTGCTCTTAATTGAATTCGTGAACTTCCTTCTAATCACTTGTTATTTGTTTAGCTCTCATTGCTTTACATTATGGGAATTTTTATGGGAACGTCGAGTGTAAATGAAGAAAAATGTATATTTTTCTTGGTACCAAGAATAAATTAGGATTAAATTTAAATATTTTAACTGTTTTTAAATTTTTTTTCTTCTTAAATTTATTTCTAACTTGAACAGAATGTAAATGCTTCTGTTTGACAGTTTATGCTAATCCTTTCAAAAAATAATAGAAGCATAAATACAATAAATGTTATTGTTTATAATTACTACATACATGTCTTTTGTTAAATAAGTAATATAGATTTTTCTTTCTGCTGTACACAATAAAAGTTATCATTTATCATAAGGAAGAGAATTAAAATGATATGAACAAGTTAGTTAAAATATGAGAGAGTATTTAAATTTACAGTTTTCTTTCAGTATTCTTAGATCACTCTACTGTTAGTACTGTGAAAAGAAGCGATAAAAGTACTTTATGTTGACATCACAGTACCTACACCTAAGTATATAGTTCGCTCATAAGTTTTATTGAACGTTTAGATAAGTTGTTTTCCGTTGTAAATAAATAAGAGATTCTTATAAAAAATAACGCATAGAACAAAATAGAACGAAAATATTCTTGTAAAAACTGTAACTATGTGTAATTTTTTGATACGAAATGTAATAATTATTCACAATAGCTTATTATTAAAAATTATATTTAAAATAAAGACCAGTTTTAAAAGTATTTATAAAATTAATGATTACGATAAAAATACCACGATTTAAGTACAGTTTATTATTTTTTTAATTTTCAATTCTCTGTAGGGTTCTATAAAAATTTCGAGTGATTTTTCAAAACAGGTTGAGTGTAATATACTTCAGGAAATGCTGATTTAATTTATAATTAGTATAAATATATTAAAAGTTAAGATAAGGTTGGTCTTGTATTAATTGTATTTTACAGATGGCAGCACCAATGTCTCTAAAAATAAATTGTGGCTGAAAATAAAATCTTGGTTAAATATGTCATTAAATCTCTTTTGTCTCGTTTCCCCCCCTTCTAATTTCGTTTATATTTCTTTAAAAAAACATATCTAGTCACTTGAACTTTTGTTCTAGTTTTTAGTCAATAGGCGTCATAAAAGAAAAACATTTGAGTGTTATTGACAATTTATAAAAAGTTTTTATTAAAACTCCTTAAACATACGTTTAAAAAATAAGTAATCACGTTTTAAGTAATTCTTAATATTAAATATGTCTGCAACTGATTCCAGGCATCACCTGAGTACATCTTGAACTGTTTAGGGCTGGACTGGAACAACATTCATTCCACTCCTCTTATAGTTTCGGACCTCCTAAATATCAAAGGATTTATTGATCAGGTTTGACTCCGTCAGACTAGATGGGAATTAGCAACAACAACAACAAATATGTCTGCAATGGCGAAATAGTAAAATATATTTAATTAACCTCTCTATGTATGATAAAATTATTCCAAAATTGACACAATGAACTAGTTTTACAATATAATGCATTTTTGGAAAAAAATTACATTTATTTTAATCCGATTAATTGTAAATATCAAAATTAACGAATATTTTAGAAAATTAAACAATGTACAAAATCTGCAGAAAGTTCTCATAAGCAGAAACTGCTCCTCGTTCCTTTATTTCTTTTTGATGGCGCAGCTGTGGACCTTGCCTTGTCCAAACTTTCCTGTTCTTGACCTTAGTTCTCTACTAGTAGGTAAATTTAATTATTGTTAGATCTTCTGTTACATAACCTAACCATCACTTTTTGAGTCTTCCTCTGAATCTTGACTTCAATGGGCCAAACAAATCTTCCAATTCTAAAAACAATAATGATCTGCGTTCGAGTTTAGAAATACTCATAAATTGAGGCAGAGATACATGAAATTCACGTTCATTTATTTATTCCTTAAAATTTTTAAGCAGTGCAAAATTCAACGTGAAATAAAACAAGTATATTTTTTTACATGATTTTATACATGATTAAAAACACTATAGTATAATACAGTTACGGATAAGCCAAATTAAGCATAAAATAGATTTCAAGATTTACAAACGAATAAAAATATTAAGCGAAGATGAATAATTCAACACTTGAATTTATTAATCAATAAATAATGAAAATCTGTGAAACAATAACTAATGAAGTAGTAACTCAATAAATCTATCGACCACGGTCATACGAAACAAAACTAAATGCACAAGCGGAAATAGTCCCAGAACCCCACTTCTTACCATACATCATTGCCATACTTTTTTCGTGGCGCTAGTAGCACGAGGAGGAGTTTTCCATTCTTAAGATGGCCATCAGGGATTTGCGTTGCTTTATTACTTCATGATTTTTTTTAGATGTATTTTATCAATAGAGTGCCATTTTCTGAAATAATCTAATCAGATTTTATTTCTGTCTGGCAATAAAAGGAAGTTAAAATTAACAAAAAGTTTGCCGACTGACCTACAGATCAGGGGTTTGGTCCCAGCCAACGTTACTAAAACACTTACTTCCCACTTTCCTTTTAAACTAATTTTAGACTTATAATTCATGTATAAATACTTAATTTGCATTTGTTCATTTATCTATATTTTTATATTTCAAATTTATTTAGTTATAAATTTAAATTCATATTTTAAGTTAATATTTTTATAAAATATTTTTAAATCAAAAATGTTTGCACCATGAGCAAATTATTTCAACCCTCTTTCTATAATTGCATTATTTACGAAATAATAGTTATATTTCATATGAATCACTGTTGTGTCTTTTTCTTTAAAAATTTAATTAAGTGAAAAATAAAAAATTGCATTGTAATGAAATCTCACAAAAGTTTTCCGTTAATTAATTCAATTTATAAATTTCAACAAAACTCCAACATGATTAAAGAGAAAATAAAAATCTTTTCAAATTTTTATATTCTATACTTTTAGTTCTTTAGCTAATAGGGCTTTTTTTAAGTTAAAGAAGCAATTATTTAAAATGAGATTGTATTCAGAACTTTTTATTTGGAATTATTTTAGTTTCGTCAACAATTTATGTTTTTAAAACATACTTTTCCTTAGTTATATAAAGTGAAACTTTATTTTTACATTGTTGATTTATAATGCATTGTCATTAAAAACATTACTAATCACAAATAGTTTATTCTTATTTTTAATTATACGAAAATAAAAAAAATAGATCTTTTATTTCCGTACACGTATAATACTGTAGAAATAGTGACTAGTATGACGATGATTATTTAAATTAGTAAGTATGTCCTTCGGCGTAACAGACAAACTTCTGTTTGGCATCATAAAAAACTTCTTTTACAATTTCAATATAGTGGAAAGGCTAATTAACTAGATTAGGTATAAAAAATTATAATTTGTTTCCTTTACCTTAGCAATAAAAAGCTAAAAACTATTTTAACGTACAAAATATGATGACATTTCCCAACTAAAAAATTACATAAAATTTAAGATATAAAAGTTGGACAATCATATCTTTTCAGTGGTTACTATACGTATCACAAAAAATATTAAAAACATTCTAGTTATTTCAATGGGTTTTACGGATAAGTTGCTAATGTACTCAAATTGCTTTTTCAACAAGTCAAGCTTTTCAAATCAGATATTGTTATAGTGATAGACTATTAGTCAAATGAGAACTTCAGTTTTTTTGCTAACAACTAATATCCAACAACTCTCTAAGACTATAATAAATATCTCCTTTTTGTCAACATAATTTTTTTTTAAGGAAATGATCCAAGTTATCCAGGTTTCAGAATATCAAAATGCCAACAAATTATGACCGGATAACTTTCTTTCTGTAAAATTATAGCAGGAACCTAAGTAATCCTGCCATAATTTGTTTGTATTTTGATGCTTTGAAATTTTTTTTTTGAGTCTGAAACTTTTTGTTTTGCTCTAGAGCAGTGATTCTCAACCTTTTTTTTTTTGTTGCGGCACACTTTTAACGATTTCGAAATTTGACCTCACACAATTAAAAAAATTAGATTAAAGGTTTTTTACTTACCTATTATACACTGTGTTGAACAGTTTGCGATAATAGTTTTGAATGTGAAATAAAATAATATGCACTACAAAAGCACTTTTATTAAGAGATTAATTATTTCTTTCACATAATTTCTTATTAGTTAGTAACAGTTGTTTATTTATTTTTTTGCTAGTTATTAATTGTTAGCTTGTTTTCCATGGTTATTAACTGTTAGTTTTTTTACATTAACTGTTATTTTTTGTAATTTTTTGTTAACTAGTTTTTTTGTTAATTATTAATTGTTAGCTTAATTTTTTGTTAGTTATCCTTTGTCAATTTGTTTTTTATATATTTGTTTTTTAGTTATCCTTTGTTAATTTGTTTATTAATTGCGTAGCCTACTTTAATGATTAGCTTTTATTTCCGCTTGAAAGTTAATATTTAGCTGTTTATTAATAATTTTAATAGTCATTAAATTTCCTACTTATTTCAACATTTTTTAAAATTATGTGTCAAAGGCAATTTAAACTCTTGCATCTTACACTTTTCTTTAATTTAAACTTTACTCATAATAAAAAAAGCATTATAATTTTTATTGTATTATTTTCAATATTTGGCGGCACACAAAAGTGCCGCGGCACAGTGGCTGAGAATCACTGCTCTAGAGATATACCCAAATCCACTTTTCTCTAAAGTATAAGGTTACTTATGTAGGTGAAAGAGAATTCGCCATGAAGAGTTTAATTCATGGTATAGTGTCCTCTTAGGATCTTTAACACATCCCTTTCACTTTATATTTAAAAATGGTGCAGTATCAAATAGTATGAAATCCATTATTACTCCGTTATAAAAGTATTTTTTAGAATATTTTTAATTTTCATCACCTATTTGATTGCCTTTTTTATACTTTTATTTCTGAAAAATGTCCCGCAGTAGACTGATCGTTAAGTCGCGGTTCCCAGCAGATCACCGAAGTCAAGCATCACTGCCTGCGGTCAGTGTGCGGGTGGGTGACCACTTGGATCAGTCTGCGTAGGGACCGAGGGAGTGCGGTATTGGTCCTCGTTAAACTGTTCCACCTTAAAGTGCTCGACTTCGCGAGCAGGTCGTCGGGCTACCGAAGCGGGGGTGCCATCCCCTCTGCAGAGGATCAAAATTGTGTCTTCGAATGTCTTCGGAACATCCTCAGTGATGTTTCCCAGACCGTCGCCAATAGCTCATTGTGCAGCTCTAGTGCGACGTAAATTAACAGCAACAACAACAATTTCTGAAAAAAATAAAAATGATTTCTAATTTAGTCAAGAATTTTGTTTAAGGAAAATATAAGGACATTATTCATTTTTTGCTATATCTTTAAAATTAAAGTGATTCTAAAAAGGTTGAAATTCCTTTTCGTTAGTTTTATTTGTCTATTATTTTGTTCAGTTATTCATTATATATTGCAAGCAATGAAAACTTTCATGGGTACTAATTTGTCAGGGAAGTAAAGGTGATTGGTGTGCAATGCTGAGCACATTTCAAATATCGTATCATTGAGCACAAAATTATAGAGCTTTTGCTTTTATGACATTTTTATTAGTAGGAGTGCTTGAAATCAAGCAAAGAACTGCATGCCGTGCAAATTGAAAATATTGCTGACATTATTAAATTAAAATAAATTTAATATTTATTTAAATATTATTAATAATAATTAGACATGCTTTTTCAATTACCATAAAATCTTTAAACCATGTTTTTGTAAGGTAATATCCTTTAAATCACAATTTGATTAAATTTAATTCTTATTGTATCATCAAATTTACTAATTGCATCAAATTTACTAATTACTACATCAAATTTACAATTTATTATCGTGTATTAATAGTGCTTAAAAATTATCCATCTTCTATAACTTTTGATCTAATGATAAGATCTTCACGTTCCAGAACTTAATCTTAATGATTCGAGGGTAAAAATTGTGTATTTGAAGTCTCTTTTATACATAAACGTTTATTTACTTTTTGCAAACTTATGCTAAACTTACGCAGCAAGAAAGTCTTCAAGTAAAACATCGAGAATTTGAAAGAGTTTCAGAGATTTCATTTTCATACTGTTTTGTTCTCAGTTATCTTTCCAAAAATCGTTTTGTTACATATATAGAGTGACGAACAACCAGCGATAAGTTTTTTCTCCCTGCAAACAACGGCTTATTGATTAAATTTTCAGAAACGTCGCTGGGTGGCGCTGCTGTAGCACTCTGCTGTAACTTTTCTAATTCGGTTTCGATTTCATTTGTAGTAAGAGCGAGTAACAAGACAATCATAAGAACATATTTAATCACCGCACTTTATAAAAAAAGGTTTTATTTGCTGATGGATAATAAATACTAATTAATTGGTTTCTGAGTGACACGATAGTGGTGTTAAAGAAAGAAAAATGCCTAATAAATGATTGGTAGCTTACGTAGAACTCAGTTATTTGGAGCTAAACTGGGGTTTAACGACTTTTTTGTCGTTTTAAAATATTGTTTTATTGTAGCTGTAAGAATAGGAAAAAAGTATTCGAGTGTTTTTGGAAATATTACTCTTTTCGAAAGACGTAAAAGTTATTCCTATAAGTCGAATAGTGAACTTGAGAAAATCCTTACTTTTGATTTCCGTATGCATATTAGTAGTTTGGACAAGACTGGGTTATATTTTGCTCTCTGCCTGATTTTCCAAACAGTACCCACGTTTACTAATTATTTTTGCTTATATATAGACGACAAACATTTTTTTATTGCTAAATCAGAAAATTATTTAAATTGAATTGTAAGATTCCAAAATGCTTTACTGCATAACAAAAAAACTTTAATTTCACTAATTTAGTTCCGGATGCACACATGAAATGTGCACTAACAAATATAACAACACCTGTCTCAAAAAAAGAGTTACGTCTATTGTCATTGCACGGCCATCGCTTCTCCATCTCATCTTTTGGATTGCATTGGTGCCTCTGTGAGGCAGCTGATGAGTGATGGAGAGACTGTCTATGACTTGCAGATGCGACATGATCTTCTGAACTTGGTCTAGGGCTCTAGACCAAGGGGATAAGCAACAAAAACAACAACAACGCAACACCTATAATGTTTCTTTACCACGTAAAATAAAACATTTTGCTGCATTAGAAGAATAATTTTTTTATAAGCCTTACTAACCTTGGTGGAAATTGTAACACATCCTGAATATGTATATTCTTAAAATTTTTTTATTACTATAAAATACTGTTATCTTTGTTTAACCCAGGACATCATTAAACAACAGTTGAAAAAGTTAACCTCTAATAATGTTTCAAAACTTTATATTCACTTATTCAACTGCATATATTCCTTGAAAACCGTTTTACGTAAAGCTTGTAATAAAGGTAAATACAACTTATTTACTGCTTATTGGTGTTTATTGGTTGTAAAACGGCAAATTAGTTTAGATACCGATTTAAGTATGTTAATCATAAAATTTTTCGCAATAATAAAAAAAACAATGCTTTTAGTTTTAATTTGGAATAATAATTATTTAATTTGGAATAATAATTATAAAAATGCACTTTTAGGAGAAAGGATAAATAAATATTACAGGTAAAAATTTTTAAATTGGGTTTAAAGAAATATTTTCCAGGTAAACAGTACCCGTTTATGCTGATTACAACAAAGAAATCTGGATCTTTATGTCAAAAAACTGGATCCTACCACGTGACGTTCAAAGATAATACGTACACCATTATCATTTTCATCTAATTTTTAAGTATAAAGAAATGCTACATGGAAATGGGCTCTTATATCTTATCTTTATTCTTCTGTAATGAAACAAAACTCATTTTTGCTTCGTTACATTCATGTCTGTCATGTCTTGAAAATGGACGCCTATTTTTGATGTGTTTGAAACACGCAGACTGTCATTTCAATATTGTACAAGCGTATGCAGTTTTCAATCAAGTAAAATCTCTAAAGCAGTTTGAAATTTCTCTATCTTAAATTGATAGTTTGGCAGTTTTAAATTAGGGTACGAAGGCCGGATGATCACTACCCTGTATGCCCCTTTAATCTAAATTGTATCGGAGTAGTGCATATTGTCTGCGTTTTAATTTTAGGAAGAATTTCCAGACAGTCGCCAATAGTTTATTAACCCTAGAGTGACGTGTGCAGCAAAACTTCCTGAAGGTGTTAAAAGCTGGTTAAGCAGGTGAAGACATTTGTGAAATTTGAAAAACAAATGAGATGAGATACTTGAGAAATTAACGTGAACCACTGGGATTAAAGTCTGCAATGTAGGATTAAGACAATTTTCATAAAAGGTTTTACATTGCTTTATTTCGATTTTATTTCACAAAGTTCAAAAATTAGAATTGGTAAAATAACCACATCAATGAATTCTGGAAGTTTTAGGAAACTGAAATACCTAAAACTGCTTTCTTACAGATGATTTCATTTTTGTTATGTTAGTGAAATATATAAACAATCTAAATAACTTGGATTGGACGATTCAACTAGGGTAGACTAATATTCAAGACAAATAAATTGTGCTTGATCCGTGGTGGCTCAGTAGATAGAGCTCTCGCTTTTTAATGAGCTGAGACAGGTTCGAATCAACTTTAGACTTGAAATTCCAAGCTTGTCTAAAGATTGTGATTATGTTTTTAAATTTGGCATACCAATCACGAATGCTATTTTCAACTATAGCACCCCCTGCATTCAAAGCACAAATAATAGTGGCAACTTTTGCAGATTTACAGCTTTGATTGAAAGCAAAAGATGGATATCTCGAAATGCACATTTTTTTCAACTGGACATTCCATTATAATGAACTGAAAATTAGCATTCACTAATCTAAATGAGAAATATAGATGCGAAACACCTTCGTTCTAATGATAAAAAATATTATGTTTGAAATATTTTTAGAGGCAATTGAATATTAAAATTTAAAAACACGGAATTTAAGTGAACCGACATTATATTTTACAAAATTATTCTTTCTTATATTATTATTTAACTACGTTGTTGTAACTCAGCTTTTTTAAGCAGGGAGCTCGTGGGTAAGTGATACATTTCGAACTTCTTGAATGAAAAACGGGTGAAACAAAACAAAAATGAAGGCAATTGTCGATAATTCGCCTCTTACAATTAAATATAAAGGGGACTATTCGTAAAGCTGCAAATAGAAGAGAACAAGAGAGAATTAACTTCTCCTGACAGCGAAAAGGGAGAAAGGAGGCACCTGATGAGTTGGGGTGACGACAGAAATTGAGATTCTCCTCATTAAAGAGGATTAAAAGGCGGAACTTAGTGGAGGACATTTGTAAAGCTCTAAAAAGTGAAAATGGTCAGTTTAAAAGTAGTAGAAGACATTCAAGTAAATGCTTTATTGATGCTTACATATATTTATTTAACTCAATTTCAGTTTGCATTTTTTTAATAAATATTGAACAACATATTTAGGGAATTCAAGTGCAATTTGCCTAATACAAACGAGTTTAGTAAAATTTTAGATTAGGATTTTTTTTCAATTTAATTTCTCATAAATTATTTTTTAAATAACTAAAATTGTCTTTTAATTTTTTTTTGTTTAATTTCAGATTTTGTCTTGTTTTAGACATAAGATTGAAGTCTGTATAACGTAATTTTTTCTCCTTGAAAGCAAGCTGGTACCTTATTTTTTTCCTTAAGCTATTTCAAATCATTCGAACATTCTAGTTTGTGAATGACTCCCATATGGTCGATACGACCCGATAGACTAATTTTATCCGAAATACAGTAGCAAATTCCATAAATAGGTAATGAAATTAAAAGTATTATATTCTTACCTGCATTTGGTAAATTATTGATATTATTATGGTACATAACAGCAATAAAAAGAGTAATGATCAGCCTCATAAAATATTGACTTTTGAGTGTGAGTTCTGTCACGCATGACATTACATTGGGACAAAACAATTAAGATCATGGTGTCACATTATAGAAAACATAATTACCAAATTGCAACAAAAATGCGACAATTATGGATACTCATTTGTGAAGACACGTGTAGATTTTGCAACGTTGGTGTGTAGATATAATTTTTTTTTTATTGTTCTCCCATGGCGATGTCACATTTTGACGGCACCGAGATGTTAACTTGAGACCACAATGAGACAGTTAATGTCGCAGTTGCGTCACGGTGTGACGATGACACAACCTATATCGTTTCAACTGGGTTACGTTATGACGAAACAGTGGTATATTCATGTCTCAACAGGGTTGCAGTATGATTTAGTTGAGAAGTGAATATTTAAACATAACAGAAAGTTCTTTAGTCCCCAATTTATGAAATAATCAAAAGTACCGAAGTTACATCAGAGTAATAAAGTCATAAATACATGATTGAAAATGTATAAAAGGTATATACACCGAAGAGCCATTACATTATGACCACCCTCCATCTATAACAATGGGCTCGCTCAGGTTTTCATATTTTCTCGCCCAGGAACAATGCTTTTATGGGGCGCATTAGGACTCATAATCCTCATAGAACAATCCCTGACCTCTGTAAGCTACTTGAACATAGTTGCAGACCAGGTTCACCCATTCATGGCAACAGTTATTCCTGCGGGGGATGGCGTTTACAAACAGGATAATGCACCATGTCATAAGGATCGAATCGTCATGGATTGGTTCGAGGAACATTCCAGTGACTTTCAAGTCATGTCTTGGCCCCCAAATTCACTTGACCTTAATCCAATAAAGCATTTGTGGTCCTACTTGGAAAACCAAATTCGTACTGCCACGCTACCCCCTTGCAATGTGAGGAAATTGCAGGACCAGTTGGTGAGCGCTTGGTACCATATACCTCAGACTACCTATCAGCACCTTGTGGAATCAATGCCATGGCGGGTGCTGGCAGTTTTGAGGGCTAAAGGTGGTCCTACATGTTATTAGCAGGGTGGTCATAATGTAAGGGCTCTTCGGTGTATATATATATATTATTATTATCATTTATTTATTTTTTTTTCAAAAAGTTTTTCCCCTTTCAAAGCAATTTCTTCCCCTTATAATTTTAAGAAAGTTTTGTGATATTGGAACCATTAAGTTTCGCAATTTATTTATTCTTTCATTTATTTTACACCGAAACTTTGCTTTTGTATTCTAAACTTATAACGCAGCTCATATTTTTAAATGGTTTGTATAGTTACATTTAAATAGGCACTTTCTACTTTAGAAGCAAAAAAGAAAAAAAAATATGCAGAGACTATTACTATATTCGTGACTCTTCCTTTTAGCTATTAAAATAATAAAAGAATAACAACCATTAATTTAGAATAATTAAACATAAAAATCATTGAAATATTTGCTATTTCCCATCGTTTTGCAACCAGATTTATTTATTAAATTTGTTTTTCGAATTTAATGCTACACGACTGACGCAACAAAAAAATATTTTTTATTTCCCCCCCGTTATTTTATGAAGGGGAAGGTTTCATTTTGGTTAACAAATTGGCTAGTTTGAGTATTGTTGGTGCCAAAATTTGCCGGTAGGTAAAGATACTACATGTAATCTTTAGCTATCGTTTTCCATTTCTGCCCAGCGTTCAATGCGTTTTGGTATTTTATGAAGGTAGAACATTTTAATCCTCGCGAAATAGAGAGTAAAAGCTTTTATTGTTTCAGCGAATCATCCTTAAGCATCTATGAATATTCATCAATGACATGCTGTCTCATAACTGCCGGAGGTATTCCAAACTTCGGATCGAAATAATATAATCTTTTACATGTTGTTTGGTGCCAACTCTGCATAATTGGCTCATTTGTGTTAAACTACGAAGTATAAGCGTTATTTGTACACGCAGCGATTTTTGTTTGTCATATAGGGGTTATGAGAGTTTAAGAAGCCAGGGGATAAGAGAATTAAGAATCTTGGGGTGACAAAACTATTGCATTTTACTGCAACTTAATTCTATCTTAATTGTCTATCTTAATTGCGCTGTATCTTAAAGTTTAAATTCATAGTCTTTATAAGAGAGCTCTCTAACAAGCTTTAAATATTGGTGTGTAGTTCCTTATTGATGCATTTGAATTTGTTTACTCTTGTGGAAAAGGAAAATTGTTTTAGGCTAGAATGCTCCGTTTGGGGAGAACAGGTAAGAAATTATGAGAGGATTCTCCACAGTGTGTTCAAATTAATGATTGAGTTCGGGAAATAGTTTAATACTCTTTTAACAAAGCAGCGTCAAAGCAAATTTTAACCTTAAAATATTCTCTCAGTAAAACCATTTACGAAGCACAAATTTTCAGATTTTTTGAACTTTTTGTTCTTAAACTTATTCAGTTATGTCAGTTTTTTTAGGATCATCCTGGATGCATTGGGTTGTAAACTAAGTTGCCGTCTTTTTTTTCACTTTATATTTTCTACATAATTTTTTAGATGCTTCAGAACAGGATCTTTTTTTTTTCTACCGGAATCTATGTTTTGTATGAGTTATTTTATGCAAATCTTTTGTTTATTAAAGTGGAATGCCAAGTTGTGATTCTTCGACACCTCTTTAATTTTTCCTTTTCAATCTTGGTCCTAAGATCGTATGGTCTAAGGTCGTAAAGTTGTGACACTTATGGTGTATAGGAAATTAATCCATCACAGTGCAAAGAACAGCTTTCTCTTGGTATGCCTAGTTTAATAACGGAAAGTTTGACCAAAAAGGCGAATCATGTTCAGGCCGTTCCTTTGAGTTTGACGAATAGCGAGTAAACTAAATTTTGTAAGAAATTTGGCGTCAAATGGCGACAAAACTAGCGCCGAAAAAGTAATTCTCTCACACTTTAAGTTCTTAAAGATTTTTTCGTCCTTTCTTTTTAAAAAAAAAGAAAGAAATGTGAGAACTGTTAACCCAATTAAAAGAAGGGTGCCACGAGGTGTCCATGAATTTAATAGTAATATAGATGTTATAATTGTTACCTCTTCTGTTGTTCAAAAAGGAAAGAAAGCTTTAGTTTCAAGGCAAAAATTAGTAGAGATTTTGAATGTAAGTAAGATACGGGCATCTAATCCTAAACGAAAAAATTATTGAGATTTTCATTCCCATGACAGTATGAATATTCTCATTCAATTTACATCAGTGCAAAGACGAGAGTTCAGCATTTGCTGTTCCGTGGAAAAATATCGCTCGAACATAAATATCAAGAATCAAAGATGAGTTTATGTGGGAAACTTAATTCCAAGATTTTAGAAGTTACGTAATAACGCAGTTAATGAAGGCTAAAAATAACCTCATGCGGGAGTAAATTACGGGAAAGTTGAAATTTTGCCTGTTGTTAGTACCAAATGAGAGTAGTACTTCTTCAAAAGTCGCAAGTTCCTTCCCTTGTGCAGTACTCAACACCTTTAATCATAAAATTATAAATCTTTATATTTTTGTTAAGGTACACGAATGCCTTCGGAGGCATTTTGAAATTTCTTAGTGAGATTTACATGTCTATCTTACACTGAAACATGATATAAATACAAAAAAGTATGTAAAAATTCTTTTTAGAAAAAAATGGTAGAAAACTGGTCAAAAAGATAAAAAATATCCTTTTTTTTTCAAATTCATATTACTTTGTTGAAATTTATTATTTTTTTCAATATTCTTTCTTTATAATACTTATATACTGCAGTATTCTTTCTTTATAAAAATTAAACTTAAAGAATAGACAAAGAATTATATATAATATTAATATTATAAAATTTTGCGCCTAATATGGAAACTTATTTGGCAAAAAGTTCACAAATTGCGATTAATGATTTTCCTTTTAGTTGTAGAATATAAAATAATAGTTATTATAAAGTTATTTCAATTGAAATATTTTAAGATATTGCATTTAGAGTGAGGTAAAATAACCAAATATATATATATANATATATATATATATATATATATATATATATACACCGAAGAGCCATTACGTTATGAAGAAATTAATTCATAAGGTTAGATATATTAAATACATTCTTCGCAATATTATCTATTAGTTCGGAATAAATAAAAATTTTTTTCATTTGATATTCATTATTTAACTGAGAATTCAATTTCATATCTGCACAAATAAGCTACTTCCTCCAGAACTTTATTTCTTCTAGTTCCAATAGTATCCCTATGGATAAAGAATTTCCCCGTCGTTACTTAATGAATAACGTTTTTTTAAGAACTCATCGCCCTTTATACTTGTTCTGTTATTCTGCGATATTCGGCTACTTCGAATTGTCATTATAACGGAATTTAACTTTATTTCAAGCATTTTTACTCCATTCCAAGCTGCCAACAGTTTACCAACAGCTTATCGACAATTTACTATTTACTTTGAAATAGTTAAATTATTAAGAAAGATCGAGCTTGTGTTATAACGTAAGACTTTGTGGAATTTCGAATTAGAATTTTAGAAAATAATAAAGCCATATCCTCCGCCAACGAATTCTACTAATTTTATAACGGTTCAGTTCTCTAAATTCTCTTAATTGAACTTCTTAGGAATAAGAGTTTTTCACCCGATGATTTCTTAGTAAGCTCTTAAATTATATGCATTTTAAGCACATTGAAGATTCAGGAAAATGGATTTACCTTTTTAATTTTCCTCGTATCGTATCTGAAGCATTGCTCAGCATATTAATTATGCATTAATTAAAATTCTTTGAAAAGACTTCACGACTTGATTCTAATTAGAAACAATCTAAAATGTCAACATCAGGTACGCATATACAAAAGTCGACGGCTTAGTAAAAATATGCAGCAAACATTAGTTCTGCGAACGTGATGATAGAGAGAAAGATGGCTAAGTGTTGTTATTAGATGTTTCATTTACGCTTCCGCATTTTCAATATTAAGCTATGCATAGTATAAATTATGTTCACGGATAACTATGTATAAACTATGTTCATGGATGGAATTTTAGATGCCACGAACAAAATTGCAAATTAGAATCCCATGCATGAAGAAAATACAGGAAAACAAGAAGACAGTTGTTAATATACGTGATTCAGTTTAATAAAATCTCTTTAACATTTTCGGAATAGAATTATATAGTAGTGGATTTAAGTAGATATGGTAGTCTAAATTTTTTTTTAAATATTGTAAGAAGCAATAACAGAGAAAATTGACTTAAAAACGAACAAATCTTTTATTCTTCTTCTAATTTTCGAACATACATAAAATGAATTTAAAAGCTATTAACATATTTTTTTTTACCATTTGAGGCGAAATATTCACTTTTAACTTGCTTTCGGTGATAACCAACATTAGTAAATAATTTCAGAATCCTTTTTTTTAATAAAAATGGAAACGACCAGTATGTGTTTTGCAAAAGTATACATATTGGGAGTCGTAAATGAATATTTAAGCATAGAAATTAAATTAAGCTAAATATGCATACTTTGCAAAAATACCCAATATGTATACTTTGCCCCAATATATATACTTTGTATACCCTATATGTATACTTTGCAAAAGCATACATATTGGGTGTCGTAAATTAACATTTAAGCATAGAATTTATATTAAGCTAAAAATCACAATAAAGGAAGGTGGGTGCACAAAACTACAAAACTTGTTTAATAGCAGAAAGAAACCTTTAGTGCGACGTAAATGAACAACAATAACAACAACAACAACAACAGTAGAAAGAAACTAAAAAGTCTTTCGAATAATTCGCATACAAAGAGTGTCTGTTTATTGCATACTTAAAACTGAAATCAATGACTGTTTATAATAAACCTATTAACGTAATATATATCTCAACTTACTAACTATTTTGCAATAATTAACTACTGAATAAGTTATATTGATTTTTATTTTAAATTTTTTTGTGAAAAACTATCAAATGCTTTTAGGAATTATCTTCTTTTCTCATTAAGTTATTGTGGTGAAAAGCAGTACACGTGTTTTTTCTTCTTTTTTTAATGATTAAAAATAAATTCGAATTGTATAAGAAGTTGTATTAGTAACAGTGCAAAATGATTTCGCCAGAATTTTATCCCAAACGAACTAAAAATTTAGCTGTAAAACCAATTTTGTGATTTGGGACTAGTTGATTTTGTTATTATTTTTAATGTAGAATCGTTTATGGTTCAAAACAAAAATAAATGTGGATAAATGACTGGAAGTTAATAAGTGACACACACAGGGGATAGAGTACTCCTAGATTTTTCTTTTTTTCAGAAAATATATAAACACGTAGCGAGAAAAGAGTATTGAAATACGTAGCAGGAATCAAGATGTTAAGCATATCAGCAATAGATTTGATAGAATTTTTTTCTCCGTTTATCTTTGTTGTCTCCGTATTTCCGTTTTCTTTTTTAAGAAGAGAGCGCCAATTCTACTTGTGATTATTTTATCCAGTTGTTTATATCCTTGAGTTCCTAGTGTGTCCAGGTTGACAGTCCGTTCCAAATTGTTTGCATTCCATTGCTTTTTTTCCGTTTGAGATTGTTTTTTTTCAAGATTTCTGGAATGCCTTTGACATTTTTTTAAGGCAATGTGTTTTCATTCGTTGTTTTTGTAAATCACTTTCAGTTTTGTAAAAAGTTTGTAACGAATTTTTACATTTTACAAAAATGAAACAAAAACATTTAGTTTTAAGTTGAAATGTATTTATCGTGTGGATGTGTCAGAACTTTCTTATTAGTTCATTCAATTTTTCACACTAAAAAAAAAGTTTGTTAAAATTACAAGAATATTAAAGTTACCATGTTTCTTGCTATACGGGAACAACTAAAAGCTCGCTTTGTCAATGATTTCGGTTAAATCAATAAAAAAATATGGTTTTCAAACATATGATAAAATTTTGTTAATATGGTAAAATTTGGTAATTTTTTCAAGATACCATAGATCTTGGCCTAAAAAAACCTTTATCCGGTTAAATTTACTTTTCAGTTTTGTATTTTGTCATTAAATGTTTGGTAAGGAGAACTTTAATTTTAAGAATCAGAATTTCTAGTAAACCGTTGCAGTATGAACGGAAACTACCAAATGAGTGGTTTAGATATTGTATATTTTAGAATTTAATACCCGACTTATGTTTTAATTAATTTTAATTTTTTATTAGAACGTCATTATCAAACAATACGGTAATTTGACCAGAATTTTTTTCCCGTGCACAAAACATTTATAACATTTTCCATTTCATTGTATTTTGTGAAAAATCAATTTATAAAATCATCGTATAATTTAAGGCTTTGTTATTAAATAATTCAGTTTAAATATTTTTCCAATTTTTAATTATTTAGCTGCTAATTAACGCTCCAGCCGTCACACTCTTGCAACCAATATTTCCTAGACACGTAACCATAAAATGAGAATTTTAAAGAGTGTAAAGAACTTTGAAAACGCAGAAATCATTTTGCGCTGGAAATAGATGAATCGAATTAAACAGTTCTTTAGTTTAAAAGAAGAGCATGCATGATATCAACTACATCAATATTTATTGATCAAAGTTGTGCTGAATATTTTTTTAAAATAAAATATTTTTGAAATTTCTGTTATTTTGGCGAAGGTAGATATAAAAGTTTGACTTAATTATTTTCTTCTAAGAATCAACTGCAAAAAATTTGCGAATAATGAATATGATTGAAAATAAGATACAGTAAAAAAAAGGAATGAAGTTCGATTGTTATTTCGTTTTAGATCTAAAATCAAGAAAAATGCATTTAGCATCTTCAAAACATGTGTATTTTGAGCAGTATAAGTCTATATTGTTCAAGCAAAATGACTGCAATTGGGTCAAAAGGAGGTGGGAAGAATTGCCAAGGACCACTTTTTGCAACGCTATCAGGAGTATAAAAAAGAATTCAGAGCATCTCTCAGATTATAGTTACTGTTAACAAGATCCGATTGCGTCCAATTTATTTATTTTCGGGAAAATAAACATAATATATGTAGAGTGTCTGAAAAATATGGAAAAGCTTAAATATATCGAAAAATATGCATCAGATCAAATACCTAAAATCATATTTTCAAAAGATCTATATATTGATGATAGACCCAATTCTTAAAGAATAGAGTGGGAGTGGAAGCCACTTTAGAATCTGAATTAGAGCTCTAATTTTCGTATTGCAAAATTGCATTCTTAGGAAAAAAATATCTCGATTAGTCCTAGATATAAAAGTGAAAATGGCATATAAATTGTTAAAAAAGGTGAAAGTTTCTCGAAATTCATGTTAGATCAAAAAATAATGATAAAAAAGTATTTGTAGTGTATCTCTAAAAGCACTTTAAATAGTAACAAATTATGATTTAAATGCTAATTCATATACATTTAAATTGATTTATTAGAATAATGATTCTAATGGTGATAATTTATGTGATTATTTAGATAAAAAAAATATTATTCTATTAAGTTAGTGACTGAAAAGTTTATTAAAATTTCGAAATTTTAAGAAACTGTTCAGTCAGTTTTTAATTAAGTTTAATGTAACTAAGCCATTAGTTAGTTAGAGTATTAGTTAGAATAATTAAATTTTTAGCATTATAATAATAAATTTATAATATATATTTAAAAAAAATTCATTCTCGTTAATGCTCGTCTGTTATCAAATATTCGTTAGACATCATTTTCCTGCGTAATTCCTACTAAAGAGCTAAAAGTGTCATTGCTTAGTGTAGTAGTCTGTGCTATTCCTAATTTCAGTAGAGTTTCTTGTTATGCAAAGGGCAAACTATTTTTTTTCTTCTGAATTTTTATTTTTCCGTAATACGCAAACATATTTGAATCGGTATCTATCATTTCAAGTCTCACAACAATAATTTTTTTTTTAAAAAGTGACTAATATTTTAATGAGTTCTCAAATTTTAAACTCAAAACACACAGAAACTGTAAACTTAACACAAAGTGAAAATCAAATTTAAAAGCATTTTAAGTTTCAATACAATGGTTTTTTTTTACATTGACAAAGTATTGATACATAAAATGGTTTTCGAAAGCAAAAATTATATTACATATATTAGAAATTGTTGTATTATTTGTTAAATTAAGAAAATGCAATTATTTTCTTATAGATCTAGTTTCAAGCTTCAAAATTTATACATGAAACACATTCTATTAAAGCAAAAATAAGTACTAAAATAAAGCAAACCTATGCTAGTTTATATTTGAAAACAATGTTTACAAACTACGTATATGATAATAAAAATGTTTTTAAAGTAATTTTTGAATGAATAGAGCTTCATAACGCCTCAGACATCCCATTCCAGGGTAACAAGTAACAAATTGAAATAAGGCTTGTAAGTACAATGAGAGAGAGAATAAGTAATGGTGAGAAACATCAAAAAGATTGGTCGAGAAGAGAAAACGAAGGAGCAGATCTGCGCAATGAGCAGATATGCGTGGCCAATGAACAGCTATTCAGGAATATTTTTAACACCATACTTGTTGAAGAGCTTTTCTCAATCGCATCATGAAAGCGATTAGATCTTAAACGAAATCAATCGGTTTTGTAGTAAAGGCACTCTACTTAAGGCATCTCGAGGTAAGTATAATAAATTTTTCATACTATTTTCTTATTATAATTGAGGAGACTTAAAAATAAATAAGCAGAGAGATTTTAAAAATAAATTGATTTCCAATTAAAAACTAAGTATTTTAGCTACTTTTAAAAAATAACAAAAAAAAAAAAAATCAAAAAAGTAATATTTTTTAAAAACCACGTTTTTGTAGTAGAGAATAATAATCAAATAAAAAAAAAATTGCAAAACGAAAATGTGGGGAGCATGAAATACATAACAGTAATGTTATATTAGTGTGCGCTCATGAGAATATGTGCATGTATATCTGTAATTGTATCTGAATGTGGATGCGTATGTGGAATATGTTTGTGTATATGCATGTGTATGAGGATGTATGTGAAGAAAATGTGTATATGTGCTGTTATATATTTCATGTGCACCACGTTTTTCGTTTTCAAATTTTTGTTTTTTAATTATTATTCTCCTCTACAAAAACATGGTTTTTAAAAATATTACGTTTTATTTAGATTTTTCTTGTACTCACTTCCAAAATCTCAATTTTTTCACTCACTGTCCACAAAACTTTTCAACTGACATGTGACACTAATTTGAAATAATCGAATCGACAACAAAAGACAATCGCGAAAATAATAATTTTTCTTTAATTTTAATTTACTTCGTATGTCTTCTTTCTCTTCATTTTTATGCATTGTCGTCCAATTCTGAACTATGTGCCAAATTTGAAATCTGCAGCTAGTCGGAAAGTTAGTTTAAAATCGATAACAAAATTCCTCCCGAAGAGACATTCACGAAGGCAAGTTGATATGAACGTGGTAAAATAGAATTCGTTTCACTATAAATTCTTGTCTTTAAGGGTCAATAAATTATTATAATAGCATTATTATTAGAAACAGAGATTATTCTAGATAATCGAAAAGCATTTAAAATTTTTATTACAAGATTACATCGTTACAAGCACTGAAGTAAAATGTCAAAACTGCTTCAGTGTACTAACTACTATACTTTAATAAGTTAGTGATAATATTTTATTAATCTAGTAAGTCAGAAATTTCTAACTAGTCCCGATTTGAAAATGTATGATTTTCATATGGAAAAGAGCCTAAACACTACCTAAACTATCATTACATTTAAACATATAGCATTTTTGCTATTGTTAATGTTTTACTCTTAAGGTTTTGTGAAATATTTTTCTGAAAATTTGCTTTATTGAAAAAAATGAAATAAAATTAACTTTATGCTTGCAAAATAAAATATGGTTTCCCTAAATGAAGCGTCATATATGAAATAGTTTAACTAATATTCAACATTAAGACTCAGTACAAATTGAGATTTTTTTTGGAAAACTCGAATGCGCTTTGCTTCACGTGAATAATCTATATACACTATTATTTACATATGTGTTATTACAATTTTTCCATACCTTCTTCATTTAAACTTAATGCATACCAAAAGATAATAAATTTTTTTTACTGGTACTTAATCTCTTCTTATATTACTGTAGAAGAAAATTTAACAGTGAATATTTACTTATTGTTTGAAATGATAGATTATTTAATAACTTTTCGTTTTCTTGACAACGTTATCTTTATCAATTGTATTTATCCTATGGAGTTAAGACTCAGTACGAATTTAGATGTTTTTGGAATCCTTGAATGCGCTTTGCATCATGTGAATAATCTCTATACATTATAATTTACATATGTGTAATTACAATTTTCAGTACTTTTCGCATTCAAATTTAATGCATACCATAAGATTACAAATTTTGTTTACTGATACTTAATCTGTTTTTATATTACTGTGAAAGCAAATTTAATAGTAAATATATACTTATTGTTCAGAATTATAGATCTTCTAATCTATCATCTTTAGTGTAAGTTACGCAGGAACAAATGTAAAAATCAAAAGTTTAACCACAGACAACCGTTTAATACTTAACTATCTTTAAAAAAATGCTGATAGGAGAATTATATTGATATAATTGTATTAGAAGAAATTGAATAGATAAGTTAAAATACCGCACACCTTACCTGTGATGGTCTTCTATTACACATGTATCGAAAATAACAGACTGAAGTATAAAATATCTATCATAAGTTTATGTGAGAAAAGTGAATGAAATCATAGTTAAGAACAGACAAAAAAGAAAAAAGACACGCTTTCCTCTTCTTCTCTTTGACAGTGAAGTTAGTTTGGGTAAAAAAAAAGTTTCCCTATGGAAGCGATGCACCCTGTAAATGCGTTTCATTGCAAGAAGAGTAAGGGAGTTGGGAAACCAACATTTCGCTAAAATAAGGAAGATTATTAAGGTAAGCTAAAATAAAGCACGCCTTACCTCTCAAATTGTAGATGGGTGATGGTCCTCTATTACACATGTATCGGAAATAACAGCCTGAAGTATAAAATATCTATCATAAGTTTATGTGCGAAAAGTAAATAAAGTCACAGTTAAGAACGAAAGAAAACAAAAACAAAACAAACGCTTTCCTCTTCTTCTCTTTGACAGTGGAGTTAGTTTGGGTAAAAGAAAAGTTTCCTTATGGAAGCGATGCACCCTGTAAATGCGTTTCATTGCAAGAAAAGTAAGGGAGTTGGGAAACCAACATTTCGCTAAAATAAGGAAGATTATTAAGGTAAGCTAAAATACTGCACACCTTACCTCTCAAATTGTAGATGGGTGATGGTCTTCTATTACACATGTATCGAAAATAACAGCCTAAAGTATAAAATATCTATCATAAGTTTATGTGCGAAAAGTAAGTAAAGTCACAGTAAAGAACGAAAAAAAAGACAAAAAAAAAAAAAAAACGCTTTCCTCTTCTTCTCTTTGACAGTGGAGTTAGTTTGGGTAAAAAAAAAGTATCCCTATGGAAGCGATGCACCCTGTAAATACGTTTCATTGCAAGAAAAGTAAGGGAGTTAGGAAACCAACATTTCGCTAAAATAAGGAAGATTATTAAGGTGAGCTTAAATACTGCACGCCTTACCTCTCAAATTGTAGATGGGTGATGTTCCTCTATTACACATGTATCGGAAATAACAGCCTAAAGTATAAAATATCTATCATAAGTTTATGTGCGAAAAGTAAGTAAAGTCACAGTAAAGAACGAAAAAAAAGACAAAAACAAAAAAAAAACGCTTTCCTCTTCTTCTCTTTGACAGTGGAGTTAGTTTGGGTAAAAGAAAAGTTTCCTTATGGAAGCGATGCACCCTGTAAATGCGTTTCATTGCAAGAAAAGTAAGGGAGTTGGGAAACCGACATTTCGCTAAAATAAGAAAGATTATTAAGGTAAGCTAAAATACCGCACGCCTTACCTCTCAAATTGTAGAAGGGTGATGGTCCTCTATTACACATGTATCGGAAATAACAGCCTAAAGTATAAAATATCTATCATAAGTTTATGTGCGAAAAGTAAATAAAGTCACAGTTAAGAACGAAAGAAAACAAAAACAAAACAAACGTTTTCCTCTTCTTCTCTTTGACAGTGGAGTTAGTTTGGGTAAAAGTAAAGTTTCCTTATGGAAGCGATGCACCCTGTAAATGCGTTTCATTGCAAGAAAAGTAAGGGAGTTGGGAAACCAACATTTCGCTAAAATAAGGAAGATTATTAAGGTAAGCTAAAATACCGCACGCCTTACCTCTCAAATTGTAGATGGGTGATGGTCCTCTATTACACATGTATCGGAAATAACAGCCTAAAGTATAAAATATCTATCATAAGTTTATGTGCGAAAAGTAAATAAAGTCACAGTTAAGAACGAAAGAAAACAAGAACAAAACAAACGCTTTCCTCTTCTTCTCTTTGACAGTGGAGTTAGTTTGGGTAAAAGAAAAGTTTCCTTATGGAAGCGATGCACCCTGTAAATGCGTTTCATTGCAAGAAAAGTAAGGGAGTTGGGAAACCAACATTTCGCTAAAATAAGGAAGATTATTAAGGTAAGCTAAAATACCGCACACCTTACCTCTCAAATTGTAGATTGGTGATGGTCTTCTATTACACATGTATCGAAAATAACAGCCTAAAGTATAAAATATCTATCATAAGTTTATGTGCGAAAAGTAAATAAAGTCACAGTTAAGAACGAAAGAAAACAAAAACAAAACAAACGCTTTCCTCTTCTTCTCTTTGACAGTGGAGTTAGTTTGGGTAAAAAAAAGTTTCCTTATGGGTGCGATGCATCCTGTAAATACGTTTCATTGCAAGAAAAGTAAGGGAGTTGGGAAACCAACATTTCGCTGAAATAAGGAAGATTATTAAGGTAAGCTTAAATACCGCACACCTTACCTCTCAAATTGTAGATGGGTGATGGTCTTCTATTACACATGTATCGAAAATAACAGCCTAAAGTATAAAATATCTATCATAAGTTTATGTGCGAAAAGTAAATAAAGTCACAGTTAAGACCGAAAAAAAAAATGCTTTCCTCTTTTTCTCTTTGACAGTGGAGTTAGTTTGGAAAAAAAAAAGTCTCCTTGTGGAAGCGATTCACCCTGCAAATGCGTTTCATTGCAGGAAAAGTTAGGGAGTTGGGAAACCAACATTTCACTAAAATAAGGAAGATTATTTTAAGACTTGAATTCCCAGACATATCCAAGAGTGGCAATTCTAAGAAATTATAATTAAGATAGCGTAGCAGTATGGAAGCTGATTGATTAAATTAAATGTTTTGAACATTTCTTGAAAACTGTGAGATTTAATAATGAACTTTAATATGAAATTCTTTTACAACTAAGTTTTGATGGTCTTCTTGGTAATCTGTTCAGTTTTACACATAGATTGATTATTAAGAAGAATATAAACTCACATAAATAACAAAGCATTTAAATCTCATAATTATGAGAAAGTTGCACTTTTCTGATTGTTAAATAAAAATACAAAATAACGTTTTTTTCACTTCTTAAAATTAAATAACTTTTTAACTAGGATTCAATATCTATTGTTTTAAATTAATATATTTATTGTTATTGTTTTGAGTTAAAATTTAATTAAAATTTTTTAGAAATTATGAATGTTATTTCTGATGGTTTAATATTTAATGCAGTAATATCTTTTTTATTAATATGCCTTAATACGTGTCTAGTTTTGCGGTAGTTTAATGTCAGTACTTAAAATTTTTATAGGGATAAAATGATTGCGTTGAAAAAAAATTGAGTTAGTAACTTTAGTTTTTAATTTTTTCTGAATTATTCTTACTCATGAATGTACAATCATTGTTTGGAAAGCGAGTTACAAGAAACAAAAAGTCTTTGAATAAAAAACTCAGAATTATGTTAACATAAAACTGTAGTCATAAAATTGAGGGGGATTTAAATTAACTTTCATGTATAATAATTTTAACTTTCATGTATATGATTTCTTTTTATTTTGGCTTAAACAAAAAAATTAATAAATGAAAATATTTATTTCAAATAAATTTAAGCATTTATAGTTAAAATATATTTAATTATTACAGCAAATTTATAAGTATATAAAAGAAGAGGGAAGAAAAGAAAGGCTTAAATTATTTGCCAAAAATAATTTGCCCCAAACCTATCTTTTTATTAAAACTCAGAAAACAAAAATTTTTGTTTCAATTTGATTGCCATGAATAGAGTTTAAAAATAAATTTTTGTCCGGCAGTGGACTGATCGTTAAGACACGGTTCTCAGCAGATCACCGAAGTCAAGCATCACTGGCTGTGGTCAGTGTGCGGGTGGGTGACCACTTGGACCAGTCTGCGCAGGGACCGAGGGTGTGCGGTATTGGCCCTCGTTAAACTGTGCTACCGTAAAGTGCTCGACTTCGCGTGCAGGTCGTCGGGCTACCGAAGCGGGGGTGCCATCCCCTCTGC
>NC_092210.1:73094588-73118952 GCF_043381705.1 Parasteatoda tepidariorum | reverse complement strand
CCTGTAAATACGTTTCATTGCAAGAAAAGTAAGGGAGTTGGGAAACCAACATTTCGCTAAAATAAGGAAGATTATTAAGGTAAGCTTAAATACCGCACGCCTTACCTCTCAAATTGTAGATGGGTGATGGTCTTCCATTACACATGTATCGAAAATAACAGCCTAAAGTATAAAATATCTATCATAAGTTTATGTGCGAAAAGTAAATAAAGTTACAGTAAAGAACGAAAAGAAAAAAAAAACAAAAACAAAAAACGCTTTCCTCTTCTTCTCTTTGACAGTGGAGTTAGTTTGGGTAAAAGAAAAGTTTCCTTATGGAAGCGATGCACCCTGTAAATGCGTTTCATTGCAAGAAGAGTAAGGGAGTTGGGAAACCAACATTTCGCTAAAATAAGGAAGATTACTAAGGTAAGCTAAAATATCGCGCACCTTACATCTCAAATTGTAGATGGGTGATGGTCTTTTATTACACATGTATCGAAAATAACAGCCTAAAGTATAAAATATCTATCATAAGTTTATGTGCGAAAAGTAAATAAAGTTACAGTTAAGAACGAAAAAAAAACAAAAACAAAACAAACGCTTTCCTCTTCTTCTCTTTGACAGTGGAGTTAGTTTGGGTAAAAAAAAAAGTTTTCTTATGGAAGCGATTCACCCTGTAAATGCGTTTCATTGCAAGAAAAGTAAGGGAGTTGGGAAACTAACATTTCGCTAAAATAAGGAAGATTATTAAGGTAAGCTAAAATACTGCGCACCTTACCTCTCAAATTGTAGATGGGTGATGGTCTTCTATTACACATGTATCGAAAATAACAGCCTAAAGTATAAAATATTTATCATAAGTTTATGTGCGAAAAGTAAATAAAGTCACAGTTAAGACCGAAAAAGAAAATGCTTTCCTCTTTTTCTCTTTGACAGTGAAGTTAGTTTGGGAAAAAAAAAGTCTCCTAATGGAAGCGATTCACCCTGTAAATGCGCTTCATTGCAAGAACAGTTAGGGAGTTGGGAAACCAACATTTCACTAAAATAAGGAAGATTATTTTAAGACTTGAATTCCCAGACATATCCAAGCGTGGCAATTCTAAGAAATTATAATTTTTTTCCTAACCCAGCCTTTTCTATTAATAACTTTTAAAAAAAAATTAAATTTCTTCATCCGCAATAATTTTTGATCAATATTAGTACTTTCTAATAATAAATACTGAAAATGCTATTTCTACAAATTAAAAGCAGCTGAGAGGTATAATCTCTTAGAATTCGAAATTAGTACGGGATACCAGATTAAAAAATGTAATTAAATACTTAAAAAATATCAAAAAGAATATTATAAATAGAGAGTCCTCAATTCAACCCTCTTTTCACACATTCGTAAATTCTGTTTCAGCAAAAGATTGTCCTACATTGTAATCAAGTCAAGATATATACACTGGTTATCATAAATTAAGGAAAAATCACAAAAATAGCGATAACTCTTTCAAAAGTAAGCCAAACCGTGCAAAATTTGCATATGTTGTCCACTAAGAGTAGCTGAGTAAAATTGCAATATGCAAATTAGTGGCGCTGCACTCGGCTTACGTCATCTGCCTGGAGCATAAAAGTCCAAGTTTGAGAGAAAGCACACAAATTTTACTGTGATTGCGACATTGAAAATCTGAGATAGCCAATTCGTAATAATGACCTCTAGGCATCATTTGCCTGAAGAACTACGATGGAGAGCCATCGGGAGACTAGAGGCAGGGCAGAGTCAATCAGAAGTGGCCAGATGGCTAAATGTGAGTCCATCTGTGGTTCATAGACTTTGGAGGCAATTTCAAACCACAGATTCGGCATCTAGGAGGTTCAGTCAAGGACGGCCAACTGTTACGACCAGTGCCGATGACCGATATTTGACATTAAGTGCACGCAGGAATAGAACCGCTACTCCGACACATCTTAGATCCTCTCTTGCTGCAGCCACCGGAAGGTTGGTGTCAACGTCAACTGTGCGCAGAAGGCTCCACGAAGGTGGTCTGTATGCGAGACGACCAGCCATTTGCGTGCCGCTCACATCACGCCATAGGAGAGACCGTTTGCAGTGGGCCCGACAACATGTCCACTGGACGTCAGATCAATGGAGGCCTGTTCTCTTTACGGATGAGTCCAGGTTTAGTCTAGAAAGTGACAGTAGACGTTATTTGATATGGAGAGAACCTGGGACCCGTTATCATCCATCAAACATCCGTGAAAGAGATGCATACGGAAGAGGCAGTGTCTGTGTTTGGGGAGGCATATCCTTAGGAGGGCGCACATACCTCCATGTCTTTCCAAGGGGAACCGTGAATGCTCAGGTTTATCGAGACAACATCCTTGATGCTTATGTGCGCCCATATGCCGGGGCAATTGGTGATTGCTTCCTGTTACAGGACGATAATGCAAGACCACACAGAGCTCGCATTGTTGATGATTATCTTCAACAGGAAACAATTACTCGCATGGAGTGGCCAGCTCGATCCCCGGACTTGAATCCTATCGAGCACGTTTGGGATGCTCTAGGGAGGCGTGTATCTGCCATCAATCCGCCCCCTCAGACCCTTGCCACGCTTGCAACTGCTTTACAAGAGCAATGGCTCTCACTTCCTATTGAACTGATAGACCGCATAATTGAAAGCATCACACATCGCTGTTTGTGCTGTATTGCTTCTAGAGGCAATCATATTCCATATTAAAGGTACTTTTTCTATTGCAAACCGATACTTCCAATTTGTTTATTTTATACATGTGCTAATTTCTATACTACTATTAATGTCTGATAATTTCTTTTTATGTTGTTTAATACCTTACTATGTGTTGTATATTGTGGGTAAGTTTCATAAAATTCCATGTGTAATTTCTTGAGTTATCGCGATTTTTGTGAATTTTCCTTAATTTATGATAACCAGTGTATTATCTTGAATAACTTTTCTAATTATCGGATTTTTTCAAACTAAATGACAATTTAGTGATGAAAGGGCTAACTTCAAAAAATGTTGGTCTCGAAATTGACTAAACTATTGGGATCATGTATTATGTTTCATATATTCTCAGATTTTGATTTTTAATGAAATTTTTCAAAATAAATAAATTGCAAATAAACAATAATTACAAATAAACTTATAAACTACAAATAAAATTTTTATAAAAGAATTTTATTTATAATAAATAAAAGTTTATTTGTGATTCTAATTTTTAAACTTAACGCATTCCCAAATACAAAATAAATTTAAAGTGTGGTTTTATTTATTTATTTATTTTCTTTTTTTAATTTGAAATATTTTAATTTCTTTTTTTAAATGAAATATTTTAATTAATTTCAATGTTTTCATGAATAAGATTTTATTTCCCAGGAAAAAAATCTATCTTATTATAGAAATTCCTTCAAAAATGAATATAAATCTTTCTTTTAAAAAATAACATAAATAAAATATATTAGAAAAATGATCACGAATATAAACGCTCAAAACTGAACAGGAAGCCTGAAGTTTCATTCCACTATTTTGTATACTTTCCAAACTTTTTCGAATATTAGAGTTTATTCTACTTAAACTGAAGTTCTACTGACATTCGTTAATTACATGCCCCCTTTTGAATCAGCAAAATTTGGCAGATTGTTCAGGGAAAGAAAATTTCGGTAAGTTTTATTGATATTTATTGATTTATTTATTTCACTTTTGATTGAATATACCTTAGTTGTTTCTTAAAAGAAGTTTATTATTCTTAGATTTAACTCACTTAGTTTTATAAAATTAATAAACTTCAATATAATATTAATATTTTGAATATATTATTATATTTGAATATATTATTATATATTATATAATTAATATTTTGACGACTTGGTGAGGACTATTTGGGGTAACTGAATCAAGGAAGCCACCCAAATTGGAGACAGCTTGTGATATGAATGATTCGCATCGTTAAGTACCCTAAATTTTACTTTTTACAATTTATTTCAATTTAATTTTCTTATTTTTATTTTACTGAAATATAAATATTTTAGCGTAGCAGTATGGAAGCTGATTGATTAAATTAAATGTTTTCTGATGGTTTAATATTTAATGCAGTAATATCTTTTTTATTAATATGCCTTAATACGTGTCTAGTTTTGCGGTAGTTTAATGTCAGTACTTAAAATTTTTATAGGGATAAAATGATTGCGTTGAAAAAAAATTGAGTTAGTAACTTTAGTTTTTAATTTTTTCTGAATTATTCTTACTCATGAATGTACAATCATTGTTTGGAAAGCGAGTTACAAAAAACAAAAAGGCTTTGAATAAAAAACTCAGAATTATGTTAACATAAAACTGTAGTCATAAAATTGAGGGGGATTTAAATTAACTTTCATGTATATGATTTTTTTTTTATTTTGGCTTAAACAGAAAAATTAATAAATGAAAATATTTATTTCAAATAAATTTAAGCATTTATAGTTAAAATATATTTAATTATTACAGCAAATTTATAAGTATATAAAAGAAGAGGGAAGAAAAGAAAGGCTTAAATTATTTGCCAAAAATAATTTGCCCCAAACCTATCTTTTTATTAAAACTCAGAAAACAAAAATTTTTGTTTCAATTTGATTGCCATGAATAGAGTTTAAAAATAATTTTTGTCCCGCAGTGGTTTGATCGTTAAGACACGGTTCTCAGCAGATCACCGAAGTCAAGCATCACTGGCTGTGGTCAGTGTGCTGGTGGGTGACCACTTGGACCAGTCTGCGCAGGGACCGAGGGTGTGCGGTATTGGTCCTCGTTAAACTGTGCTACCGTAAAGTGCTCAACTTCGTGCACAGGTTGTCGTGCTACCAAAGCAGGGGTGCCATCCCCTCTGCAGAGGATCGAAAGTGCGTTGGCACGTCTTCGGATCATCCTCAGGGATGTTTCCCAGACCGTCGCCAATAGCCCATTGTGCAGCTGTAGTGCGACGTAAATGAACTACAACAACAACAAAAATAATTTTTATTTTACAGAGATTTCCTTTCAAACTTTGAAATTTTACATCTATTATATAATCAGTTGATTATTTCACATCGAGTTTACTTATATTTATAATCACAAAATTTTTAAATTCGGTTATTTATAAGTACAGAAATAATTCAAGTTTATGGCCAATTCTTAGTAGTAGTTGCATTTTGAGAATACCTTGTCTTTCCCTCAAAAAATGGTCTTTATTTAATGTAATGAATTTTATTTAATGTGAAGTCCAACTGAAATTCTTTCAAGAATCAATCTCAAAAATATTCTATAATATTACCTCTCTAGAAAAAAATGGCCATTATTCATTTTTCTAGTAAGCCATGCCTTTCATCTGTTTCAATCTTTTTATTCAAAATTTTTATTATTTCAATTCTCGTCAGCTGAATTCTATATCAAAACGAAATTGATTTGATTTTAAAAATAGAAAAATAATTAGCTGAATGCAACCTTATTATCCAAAACCTTTAGATTTTATTATTACTTGTATATCATTAAGAAAAGTAAATCATTTCAACACTGATTCTAAGGACTCTATCAAAGCTTAGAATCTATTTCTAGACTTAAGAACTTAATAAATCCGCTTAACTGGGTCCAATATGTTAATTACATGAAGAACATCCTATTTTAAAAAGTTGACTTTTTGTGTCAAAAGAAATGTCTCGTTATTCATTGCGCTTCTATTAATTATTTCTTACAATAAGGAACTTAAGATTTCTTTTATACTTTTTTAGCAATTATTAATAAATTCTTTTGGGTATATGCGTACATTATAGCAATTAATTTTTTTAAACAATTATTTCACTCGCATTTGCGCTTCCGATATTAATAAGGTATAATTTATTTATTATTTTTTTTATTATTTTTTGTTGGAATTCGAGATTCCCTTTTATGCGTCTGAAAAATAATTGCTGTGCAATACTTTAAGTTTATAAATGTTTTCGTCTTCAACACTCGTTAAGTATTTCTTTTCGCAAATAAATAGATAACTAATCAGAGTTTATGAGGTTTTACCACCTGTAGTGTCTTTATTTTTGTGGAAGAAAACTTCTGCCAAATTTTAAATTAATGAGTTTTATTCTTAAATTCTTGATCAATATCAAGTTTAAGTAAGTATCATTAGCGAGAAAAGTATCTGTTTCTCCTATAATCCTTTGCAAATTGGATGGTCAGATAGATTCTTAAATTTCTTTTTGGATTTTGAAAATAATTAGTTGATTTGTTGATTTATTTAATCTAAAGCGAGTGGCTTTCAGCAAAAGTTTCATTATTATAATTGCATATTAACGATAGAGATTGTTTAAGTAAAAAAAAAAAAGCTTTGCTTTCACAGATAAAAATGTCTTTATTTAACAAGATTTTTAAATAAAAGAACATTAAAACATTAATGTAAAAATTAAAACTAGTAGTAATTTTAATTTTTATGAATTTTGATAAAAATGGTGAAGGAAAAACTTAGCATATAGTAATATCCAGTTTCCAGTAGAGCTACAACAGGGGCTAATAAGGAAATATCTTAGGGAGGCATTTCCATATTTATAAAATTTGCATCATTTAAGTCTTTAGCATTACAAAAATAATTATTTTGACATTAAAAACCTCCTTTGGTGTTTTTCGTTTTTATGTTTCAAAAAATAAGCAATAACAATAATTTAAATTAAAAATAATGGTTAAATATTCTACGCATTTTCTTAAACTTTTAATTAAAGAAATATTTAAAACAATATTTGGTAAAAAAGGATTGAAAAAAAAAATCTTTTTTCAAAAAAATAATACCAAAATGAAAATTAAGTCTAAGTAATGTCCCAGTAACAGAAATCTTTGAATTATCTGCAGAGCAGTGGGGAAATTCCAAAATTTATCTGTAGATACTTACGAAATATTTGTATTCAAATATTGCACTTTGTAGGTTCACGTGGTTTAGAAGACAAAAATGTCTTCTTCTAACACTACATGCTAAAATAAATGTTCTACTAAGAGAAAGTAATTAAACTTTATTGGTTTGAAATTTATGAATTGAAAAAAAGAAAAACTCTGAAACAAGATATTTTAAATGAAAATCTTTTTAATTTCAAATATCTTTAGCTTATTGAAATAAATCACCAATAAAAATACAATTAAAAAAATGAACTAAACATAAGGTAAACGAAAAAAATTTTGTTAGAAAATAGAGTTTAAAACAATCTAAAGTTTTGAAAATTGTAAAGTTCCACATGAAGTTCACATTTCAATCTAAAAACTGAAACAAATGTTGAGAAAAAAAGGGGAGGGGAAGAAATTTGTCGCGTTGAGCTACCTGAGTATCAGGAACGCAATAGAGAGAAAGATACGGGTCCAGCAATGAATGCTTGATAACATCATATAAAAAATAAATTAGGATTTCAAAAACAAAGTTAAAATATATAGCTATAATTTTGTCTTTAATTACAAACCAAATCTGTGAAACACAATCTTCGTGCAGCACTAACTCTGCCACAGGAGAGAGACACAGAATTACCATGATCCTAAATATTAAAAACATGTGCTTATCATTTCTCAAACACCAACTCTATTTCTTCAAGATTGAATTCTTCCAGCTATAAATACGTAATTTTCTACGTTACTCTTGGAAAACTTTATTTTCATAAAATATTTGTTTTATGTTAACACATAAATATATTTACTTTGAGTTTCCAGTTGATCTTATTTATTTATCATTTGTATGAGTTTATAATATTTCAATTTTAGAAGTACTCAATATGTGCCCCCTTACTTATATCTACATAAGTAGCTATTATGCATAATTACGAACTAAAATATACATAACTTGCACAATGAAAATTTATAGCTGTTCTTCAATAATTAACAAAATCAATAAGTAACATAAATCAACCATCTCAATAATTAACAAAAACTAGCAATGATAACATTAAAATTCAAAAAAATAAGTGCCAACTTGAGTATTGAAAAATTTAAATATTTTGCCTTTTCGACTTTTTTCTTTTAGCTAAAACATGTTAAAAGCATAAGTATTTCCAGAAACTACTTATGGTGATACTTAGTAGAATATAGTGGTATAATTTTATTTAATATTTCTACATTACTAAATATATACTAAGTATATGTATACTTTACAACAATACAAAAAAATAAGTAAACTTATATGGTGGTAACTAAAATAAAAGAATAAGTTAAATATTGAAATTCAAACTTAATGAAGAAGTATCACTAGTTCGGCTAGGAGAACGTAAAATACCGAGATACAATTATTAACTTCTATGACGCTTTATTAATTTTTGTATTAAATACTAATTGAAACAAAATTAAGAAAAGCGCCAAAAATAACATACTCTTATTGACGTTAGTGATGTTTTATTAGTTTTAGTAATTATTGAAGTAAAATAAAATGATCTAAGAGCTGAAAAGCAAAAGTAGAGGACATAAGACACTTATTCGTATAGGGGAACCGTAAAAATCGTTATACAATTATTAATACCAAAGATGCTTCATTAGGTTTCGTAATAGGTACTAATTGAAATAAAAAATAAGCAATGCAATATGAAATTTGGAGCGAAATGGTAGTGATCCGTTAGGAAAAAAAAAATCAAAATCGTCTTATTATTTTTAATGAAAATATTGCATACCTAATTTTAGTAACAGGTACTATCGGAATAAAAAAAAAGCTATGCACTGAAATTTAATATTAATGCATTTTTAAAATTTTCTTTCATGAATATTTTCTAAAGTATTCATTATGTGATAATGCAATTACACATGGAAGGGCTAATCGACATTGCGAATCTACAATATCTCATAAAATTTGACCTATAAATAAAAGAGTTATTCAAGATGTCCACTCTAGCCCCCTCTCTCTTATACGGTCGCATTTGTACTAAAAAAAATCACTAGTTGAACAATCATAAAACAAATATTTTCTGCATAATTCAACTTTTAAAAATAATAAATTAACTCTGTAAAACAGAGTATGTTATAACTGAATCTTGATTAAAAAAAAAAGAAATTTTCTTCGTGGACAGTCATAAAGAAAAGCGACACCATTAAAAAGTATTCAACATTGAAAAGTAATTCTTTAACTTACATAATCATTGGTAACTCCAAATCATTTAAAAAAGGAGAAAAACTAATGTATTGAATTTCTTGATATTAAATTACCATTAAAATCAATGTTCTATTTCTACTTAAGTAACACGAAGAAAACTGCTTGCCTCAACTTAAGTAATTACGCTGTTTCTTTAAAAATAATTGTGTTAATTTGGATATTTTTTTAATATTCCTCTTCAAATTAAAACGAAAAAAGCAGACAGTATGTCCCCTGATTAAGTGCTGTTTTTGCTAACATACATATCTTTAGAATTTCGTTTTCGCTTGTTTTTGGTTTCTAACTTTTTAATTAAACGAAGAAAGTATATTGATGCTAATTATCTTAGGGAGCTTGGACTCAGAATCTCAGAAAAATCATGCATTGTAACAAAGAAAGATTTGTTTAGTGAAGATGTTGATGTATATGCTTTTAATTGTTCATACTTATTGCAGAGTGATACATGCAAGCAATTTATATTAAACATCAGAAACTGCTTCAGTGAAAACTTAAATAAGATAAATAATAAAAATCTTTTATTTTTGAAACTATGGAGTTTCATCATTTTTATTTTTAATATTTTAATTAGTAAAATGAGTTTTAAAATGGTAATGAGTTTTAAAAATAGCTCGAGTGTGTGTGGCTTCAGGGCCAAGTCCCATTGAACACCTCTGTCCATCAAGAAATTAAAAATGCGAGTTCTATGTACAGATTTTATTTTATTTTATGACCGCCGTAGAGCAGCAGACCCAATTTTTGGGTTTACGATTGCTAATGTTCAACGCCGTAGCCTTGTAATTTTGAACCAATCCAGAAGACAAGGAAACTCCTGGATCAGTACCCCCTGAGGTACTGATTTGTTATGGGAACATAGAGGACTTTGAGACTGGACAGATTTACCGTGCATCAGTCACCGTTTACTACACGGGTCTATGCACAGATTAGAAATATTTTCGCTAAGGTAGGTTAAGGAATATCTGTATTGTCAATCAATTGCTATAACTTATTATCAAGGCTCTTTTTCGCAGATTTACACACTTAAATGAGTTGGCGAAAAAGGAAGCGTGAGAAATAATATCGAATGAAATCAAAACATTTAGCAGTCATGTAATGGTTTTTGAATTCTGTGCTAATGTGTCAGGCAGATGCTGAGGGAATCTATAAATGCAGATTTTACCCTGAACTTTCAATTCAAGTTTGTGGTAAAAAAATATAACCGGTTATATTAACTATTTTTATTTATTGAGAAAAGGATTAAAAAAGATAAAAATTAAGTTTTATATTTTAAGAAATATGCTATGCATATTTCAGCATGACAATTGTATACTCTGGATAAAAAGTTATATAAAGTTTAACTTTTAAATTTCAACCTAGTATAAAAAATATAAAAATTAGTTATACTCAAAATTTCTGTTATTAACTCTACATTTGAAAGATTATTAGAATTTTTGATTGATTTCTTACATAGAAAGCGAAATTTAATTGATGTTATCCTTCAGAACTGACGTTATCTGTCATAGAAGGGCGTAATTTTTATGCTTTCATAGTTTTTAACCCTTGAACGACTTAAGTTAATATCAATATTTATTTATACAGTATATTGAATTACAGTTTTGCAATCATTTTGCAAATTGATCTCATTACTCACAAAAACAGTCCAATATTCTTAAAATATGTATCTTTAAAGAAGATTAAAGGATGTTCAAAAATCACAATCTTCGTTTTGACATTCATTTTTGTTAGTCACTTAATCAGCCTCAACTTTATCACTTTTTATTCAATGTTTCTTTTTTGTTGAATTTTCACATTCGAAAGTGGGTGGTGAAGATGCAAACAACAGCCAGAAAAATTGCTTAGTGCTACACTTACTTTAATTCTGATATTTTTTTTTCAAGGGTGCAGATATTTCACCATTATTTTAATTTTAAAATGCTGTACGAAATTAAACATCTATGTTTCTCAGCCTGAAAATCATATGGAGAAAATTATCTACATTATTTTGAAATTTAATAATTATTTGTCTTAAAAAAGCTTTTAAAATTATGGATGGTTATAGCTTCCAAATTTTTTCCCCCAGCATTATATTATAGTTCATTCGCTTATCAACAATGCTAAATATTTATTTAAAATGATATTTAAATAGTAATTGTATGCATTAATGATGGTAAATTTTTACATTTTTACAATTGAAGGCATATTTTATGGATCAATTAATCTTTTCAAGGTGCCTTTCAAATCATAAATAAATTTCTTAAACCAAACTTTTTTTATACCAATACCTTTTTTTAAATACCTTTTAAATACCTAACAAATGATTTCAAATGAGTTAATTGACTCATAGACTAATGTTCCATTAGAAACTCTTTAAAGATCCAAATTTCATTAAAAACTATAGGAACACCTTCCTTTTTGATCATGAGTTACCTGGTTCCTAAACATTGACCATACTCCTGACATGTCACTCTATGCTATCAATCATGATATAAATCTTAAAATGAAAGCTTTAATTATTTCAATTCATTATACTAACAACATTACTGGTTTTAAAAGCAGTTTGAAATAATTTGCTGTTTTTGTACAAAACGATAATTATGTCTCTGCATTATTTTTCGAGTTATACGTATAACATATATGAATATCTGTATTTATATTATTTTTAAAATGTAACAAATAGTCAAAACTACTTCAATATAGACTGAAATTTTAATCGATATAGTTTAATTTAGTCACCTGATTATGCATGAAAGGTTATATTTTATCGGTGTTGCACTTTCCTTTCTAGGGCCTCAGATGCGAAAGAGAAGTCCGAATTGGTATTTTTCTCAAAAAATCAAGGTTAATAATGCCATAAAAAGAACGAAAATACTTAATCAAAACATTTATAGAGAAAGTCTATCTCTTGAATAACTGCTCATACTTGCCAAGGAAATGTGCAGTAAAAAACTAAGTATTTTGATGTAGTTATGATCAATCCAAATAAAACAAGTGATGGTTCGAAAAGCCTAAATTTATCTATGCTGGATAGAGAAAGCTTTCCAGCGCTAAATGACACGGTTGAAAAAAGTGGAAAAGAATCTCAAAGGATTGTGTTTCATCAAGGAAATGCAGAACATCAAGTGACTTTAACAACTACACAAATAATTTAGTGTACGTTTGGAATGTCATCCCCTACTACAGTGTTTCCCAAACTTAAGACTTTTGTGCACCCCTTCTTACTTTTTTCGTAACGCTGTGTACCACTGATAAAAAAATTAATGTATTTCTTACTATAAAAAAATTGCACAAAAGTTAAAAATCACAACTGGCTGTTGACACCACTAAATATTAACTGTTAACTCTGCAAAAAAATAGCCAATGGAAATATACGTAATCGTAAATTTTCATGGCTAGCTTTATCTTTGAATAAAATTTTCGTTTGTTGCAAGATATTTCGCATAAGAACGCGTACCCCCTCTAAACTGTTCCCGTACCCCTGGGGGTACGCGTACCACACTTTGGGAAACACTGCCCTACTATAACTAGACCCTATACTTTCAGATACATCATTTTTCCATAACAAACATATCTCAATGTTTAAAACTCTTTGGCTGCAATAAAAACTCGCAGAAAAAAGTTCTTCCATGAAACATCTGGAGAGTCTTAGGACTGATGAGTGCAGTCACGTGTTGATGAAAAGGAGGAACTATTGTGGCGTAAACTCTGAGATTTAAATCCCCGTTTAGTCAGCAATGAGATTGGCAAGTTAGTTCTCTCAGCTGAAGTATAGATTCAGCCTCAAAGAGCTAAATGTCTTCCTAATGTATCCCTCCTCTCAAGTTAGCTGAGTGAATGTCGAGGTCCTGGACATGTTTCGATACCGTAAATGTTTTGCAGTGTAATTCAGTGACTTGACATTGTTAAGTTGCGTTCGAGTTATGTTTTTTCAAGTGATGTAGCAGTGCCATCCAGCGTGAATGATAGCGAATACTAGATTCCTTCGTGATGTTCGCAGTTGTGGTGCTGCATCGTGTTCCAATAGCCCAGGGTCACCAACTGAGGAGTGCAAAAATGTTTTAAAAGAAGGGGGGAAGCATTGTGGTGTAAACGATGGGATTTGAATCACCTTTCAGCCGGTCATTTTGTTGACACGTTAGCCCTCTCTGCTAATGTATATACCCAACCTCAAGGAGCAAAGAGGTTCCATAAGGTGTTCACCACAGACCTTTCTAGTTGCCTAAATCATAGAAAAATGTTGTAAAAAAGAATTCTCATGCAATCTTACAGTATATATCATAATTTGAATGTACTGCAAATCAATGTTCATCAGAAATGCCAAGAACTTTCTTGACAATCTAAATTTGTTTTCTTTTTTTATTCGATATTTTTTATTCGAAAAATTAAACGAATCGTGTGGTATAGAAAACCATGTAAAAAACTTAAATGCCTTCAGCTAAAAATCCCAAGGTTTTCCTGTCAGTTCATAAAAATTCTAAAACATATCAAATGTGTTGAGACTAGTATGACAAAACCAGTGGAAATTTATTTAATTAATTTTGCCATTAATACTTAACGTACATGCTTAATACATACGTACTTATGTATTATATGTCTATATTCATTGTGTATCAACTGTGTTTCTGTAAGCTTTTAAGCATGTGTGACATATTTATATTTTACTCCATATTTTAAACCTTGAATCTTCACTTTAGCCAATTTATTTCCCTATCGGATTAAAATGAGAACAAATGTCATACTTGTGATTTCAAAGAAATTTGAGATTAAGGGGAATATAATCGGAATTCTCGTTGATATTTTCTCGCATTAAAGTAGCATAGTTCTCTATTAAGGAAAATAATGAAAATATTTGAAAAGAATTTTAAGATTAGGACAGCCTAGAATTCCTGTTTCAAAACTTTTCCAAAAAAATTTTGCAACACCAAATAATATAAGACAACACCCTATATTAAATATTACTAATTTTTGAGAACTGAATGTACCTAACATAGTTAGAATACATTCAATTCTAATGTTTCTTGGAAAACAGAATTTAAAAAAAAAATCATATTTTTAAAATTAAATTTCTCTATACCCACAGTGCATGCATGGTACTTAAGTTAACGACCCACTGAAACGCTTTCTCAGTCAGAGGATAGAACCTCGAAACTGTGGCACGGGAGAGCTATTACTCAGACCCCGGGGGTTGAAAACGTTATATACTATAAATAAATTTTACATAAAATTACTTATAGAAGACAGGGAATTTCTTCTTCACATTGGAAATGAGCCTGTAGTGTTTATCTTATTTTGAGGTATGCTTCAAAAGATATGATATACATTAATGGTATTAATAATTTTTAATCGCTTAAAGTTTTAAATTGATGAAAAAGTGGCAACATAATTTCCTAAGTGGTCACAATTAAAAAGGCTGCTACTGACCACTATCTGCAAATTTCTTATTTTTGCTCTATACCAGATGAATAAATCATGTCCTATCTAAATGATTATGGGTACAACTTTTGTTAGTTTACTAAGATTCTAAAACATATTATTGTTAATACTTACACAAGTAAATTATTATTTATTCTTCATCTGAATATTAATGATTGATTTTGTTACTTTCGAAGTAATTTTAATTACTCCCTTTATATTTCAGAAAAAATGAGTTGCAAGCGAAAAAGAAAGAGAACGTCATGTAAGTAAAAATGAGCATTAATCTGTTAATTTATACCAACTTATTTGATCACTAAAAAAATTCTTAAAATGATTTTTAATTTAAGAGCTATTTCATTTGAATGAAATCTTACTTTATCAAAAATTCTGTAAAGGATACATGCGTTTAGATGCATGTTTTTTAGTTTTGTTCCTAATTGCTAAGTTTTAATTGATAGGGATTAAAAGTTTATTTGAGATTCTTTTGCCAGTAAAATAAATAAATAAAGTACACTATAAAAATATCTTGATTAAAACTGAAACGATGAAGCAAAAATTAGCTAAACAAATTTGTATAGCCATTTCTATTATTTTTTTTCTATTTATTTTTTATTAATTTTTTTCTTTTCCAGTGTGGAGAAGACTGCTGTTTCGTATAAGAAGTCTCTTTACAACCACGGTCTCACGATCGTAAGCATTTTATAATCGTTATTTTAGTACTGTATGCAATATTCGATAGTAACTTAAAAAGTAATAACATTTTACCAACACCAGAAATGCTGCCGAAGTGTTTCTCTTTCTCCTTAATCGAGCTTTAGTTTTCTAGATTTCAAGTTGAGAAAACCAATTTGTTCATAATAATAAATCTATTTTGAATCTACTTTTATACATTGTTTTCAACAATACTATATATANTTAAGAATTTACAGTTAAAATCTGCATACATAAAGTAGTTTTTACCAGTCTAATAGCACATAAAAAATAAATTTTTTTGGTCTCTTAAGTTTATTTATGCATGCTAAATTATTCATTGTAGTTGAAAGCAGAAAAATCCACTTACCTTTAATTTAAAGTTCTAAAGTTAAAATCTCTCTCCAAAATACTAATAAAAGAGGACCCTATGATTTTTCAATAAAGAGTATACATGATGTAATGCAGAAATTTTTCTCCAATATACTAATAAATAAAAGACCTTATGTCTGTTTCAATTAAAAGTACAAATGATTTAATAATGCAGAAATCTTTCTTCAAAATACTAATAAAAAAGAACTTTATGTCTTTTCAATTAAGAATACACATATGTTAAGAGTACATGTGACTTAATGCAGAAAGTTCACTTTGCTACCTACTCTTTGCTACAGTGTTGAGAATGTTTAAAACTCAAATTGACTCTATAATAGTGATAAAATGTTTTAAGATTAAAATTCATTAATTTTTAATTTGATTTAGTCCTCATATGCCATTCATAGAAATGAATTTGCTTATTCTAGTTTATGAACTATGTTTTGAGAATTCACAATTAAAATCCACTCATAATAAAGATGCTTCAAATTTCAATTTACTACCAATAAATAGTCTATAACTGTTTAAATTAATTACTTTTAATCAGTTCCTGTACACTTATCTGTCTCTATTCATAGAAATGAATTTACTTACAATAGCTAAAAACAAACAACTTCCTTGGCTTGATATCTTCAGAACATTCACACAATCCACACATAAAAAATTCTTTTATTTGTCCCAATACAATATACATGCATAATAAATTATTCATTTTAAATTATTTTACTCACCTTCAATCCTTCTTTTGCCGTGGAATAAGTCTTGTTTATATAAAATATACATTTCAGTGTAAAAAAACTAACTAAAAATATGATTATTTTTCAAAAAAAAAACTTGATATGTTCCAATATCATTTCAATATATATATATATATTTGTGTGTGTACATATAATAGGGCTCATTTTTTATTTTTAAGGGAACAAGATGAGATAATACAGACACATAGGGAGCTTGTAGAGCGTGTAAGTTTCCGAACTACGGCACGGAGTACCAATCCAATTCCGAGAAGTGGTATGTTAACAAACAGAGAATTTCATTTTAGTATTTTAAGCTTGCTTTTATATTTAATCATCTCTCTGTCTCTCTTATAGTACATATTGTCTTCATTTGTAAGTAAACTTTGTTAGAAAATTAATTAAATTAAATATGAAAAATACGAAAGAAAGTATCTTTAAGCTTAAACTTTAAAGTTGTAAGTGAAACATCTTCATCAAAAACAAAAACAAATAACGGCAAAAATCTCTAAAATCTGAAAGTGAAAATATTCAAATTAGGTTAAAGGAATGAAATAATGTTTTAATGATATTTTTAATTGCTTTCTTTATGCATAAAATAAATTTATCTATCTTCAAATTTACATTTGTTGAAAGAAAGGAAGAACTGTTTACTTAAGGGTTGATTAATGCTTATTGATTAAATTATTCATAATTTTTTTTTGCACAAAAATGGTAGTTAAATTTAAGTAATTAGAAATTGTTTTTTAAATATTTAGTGAATGCAGAAAGTTTATATTTATTTAATCTGCTATGTAAATTCGAAGTAGTTAAAATTATATACCAAGATAATTTTGAGTAATAATTACATTACCTGATATATAGTCGCTTTGGTAAATGCCCGAAGTATATATATACTAGGTTCAGTTAGGTTCCACTGCCCGGTATATATTTGTTCGGTACGCCCTAGATCAAATTTTTTTAAGGTCAAGTGCCTATACTCCGAACACTAATTTTTTTCCTAATCTGTACTCAGAAGACAATAAAATATCAAATAAATATAGTAATAAATATCAACGAATAAATTAATATCAAATCAGATTCAACAAATCTTTCGGATATTCACCAAAGCGACTATGTGACTGTTGACATTCACCGGAGAAAGTCTACATTGTCTTGATTTCGGTCATGAACGGTAACACATATAATTATTTTCTGATTATCAGAACAAAATATGTTTAAAAAACATTTCAGTTATGGTTTGGTACTGTTTTTTAATGAGGATAATATTATTTTACTTTTAGGTAGCCGCAATGAAGTAGTGACAACGGCTGTCATTGAAACTTTTCCGAAGTATTTAAAAAGGAATTCCAACTAAACTTCAATCCAAATCAAATAAATATTCCAAAACCAATTAAATGTGAGTTAAATAATTCTATTACATTTTTGCTTGAAATTTATTAGAATTGAGTTTTTAATCTTTTTTGAGTTTTTAATTTTAGGGTTAGATGTGTTTACGATGGTTAGGGTTAGAGATGGTTTGATAGTTAGATGTGTGTAAGAAACATTGAAATAAAATTTTTGTACAATTATTTATTTAATGAAAAATTATTTCACTCATATTTTATGTGTCTAAAAGAACGAAAGATTAAAAGCCCCTTAAAACAAAAATAAACGTTGTGAATATTTTTGCTTGCGTAGAGTTTACTGCATATTTTTAAAAGAATTTAAGAAACATAATCGTAATAATTATATGTAAAAATTAAGTTAAAAAATGTTTTTTGTAAAATATAGTAAATTACACTAGGTTACGTGGAAGAGTCATTAGGGTACTGAGAGTTAGGATTATTTTTTGACTATTTTTGGTCTGTTTTCTGTTCTTTTTGGTCAACTCATAAGTGACAAAATGTAGCATAATTAGTTTTTTTCTTTTAATTTTCCTCTCCGGTGGTCATAAAAAACCAATCACCACAGTATCTAATTTAAATATTATTATTAATTATAAGCATATTTAGTACAGATTAAAATAGCCCCTATTGCCACAATACAAGTAGTACTAATCGTTTTGTTTTACAGTTTTTAATTTATTAAGTTCGCGGCATTCGTTTGCTTAATTTAGTTCTTTAAAATGTCTAGAAGTTAATTCTTTAAGGATGATTAAAGAAGAGAAGAGTACATTTTGTAAGGTGCATTTGGCTTTATTTTACCCATTTTTATTTTTAACTCCTTTTTTTTAAATTATTAAATTTATTTCAATGTTGGATAAAATATCGAATAAAATATTGAAGAATGATACGCACTATTGATCTTTTTCCACTAATAATAGAATAAATGCAAGAGAGCGCTATTAATGTAGATTCCTTTTTTTTCTCTTCAAACAGTAGAATTTATCCTATTACTGAATAAAATATACAAGAGTAAATAATAACATGACAGAGACAGTGTTTACAAAAATATAGAATGAAAATTTAAGATAAATGATTCAAAATTTACAAAAAAAAGAAAAATAATTTCTTTATCTTCGTAAAAGTACAATTTTAAAAAATTTCAAAATGCTAACAAAAATTCAAACAGTTCAGATTTTTTATAATTATTTTTAGTGAATGTAATTAGGAAGACTAGACTTTGCAACTGTAAATCATAATGAGTTATTATTCATTCCTACTGCAAATGTAATCGTACAGCGATAAACGAAAATATAGCAGTAACAATACATAAATACTGTTACTGTGTGAGCTACTGCGTGAAATAACCGTTTCCTTTAAGTGTCGGTAGAGGGCGCACAGGCTCTTTGGGGTAAAAGTAAGTTTTAGAAAAACGTCGTGATGCCGCCAGAGTGGATTGTTCTTAAGTACTGTCTTTGGTGCTGGACACGATGAATCAAAAATTCGAGATTTCGAAAATTTACCTTAGATTTCTCTCGATTTCATAAAGCAATTCCGCATGCTTGCGTTTTTTTTCCAAGCTGTTCAAAGCTGTTAAATGTTTCTATTTAAGCCAACTTTTCAATTTAAATGTTCTATTTAAGCCTACCTTTGAATTAGCAAAATGAGCATGTTGCAGATTGATCAAGAAGAAAAAATGAAGATGGAGGTTTCGTGATTATAAAATGTTAAAATGAATTGTGGGATTTCACAATAATTGATTTAATAAAAAATAAATTTTATCGATTTTAGTTAAAAAATTATGGTTTTCTAATCGCACTAGGTACATAATAAACTAAATATTTTCTCTTTATTTAAAATTCTCAAATATATTTATCTTAATTATACAATTTAGTTTGAAAATGTTTAACTTCCATAATAACCATGCTCATAGTAAATGTTTATTTTGATCTTTTGGTTGAAGTTATGCTTATATTGCTCTAGATTAGCATTTTTAATTTACGAGTTATTGCATAATATCTTATTATTCCTGTAAGCTTGATAGTTTCTACGGGTGCATGCGCATTTTACCAGAATTGACGCATGCGCACTTAACTTCAAATCCCACGCACGGGAGCTTGCGGAATGTCCTAAAGGAAAAATGCTAAATGACCCTAATAATTAACTATTAAAGGACTAGCAATATAAATTTATTCTGCTGAGACAGAATTGTAAGCTGGAAAACACCATTGCTTTTATCTTCTAAATATATGAAAAAAAACAGGCTTAATTCTTTAAAAAAATAAACCTGGAACTAAATAGTTTCATTAATACAAGAGAGATAAATTATATAAAAATATGTCTAAACATATGTGTCGTGAAATGGTAATTCCGCAGTCTCAGTTTTTCAAGGAAATATGAAAAATATTTTGAATAAAACCAGTCAAGTATACACCGAAGAGCCATTGCATTATGAACACCCTCCATCTATAACAATGAGCTCTCCCAGGTTTTCATGGTTTCTCGCCCAGGAACAATGTTTTCATGGGGCACATTAGGACCCATAATCCTTATAGAACAATCCCTGACGTCTGTAAGCTACTTGAACATAGTTGCAGACCTGGTTCACCCATTCATGGCAACAGTTTTTCCTGTGGGGGATGGTGTTTACCAACAGGATAATGCACCATGTCATAAGGGTCGAGTCGTTGAGGAACATTCCAGTGACTTTCAAGTCATGTCTTGGCCCCCAAATTCACCTGACCTTAATCCAATAGAGCATTTGTGGTCCTACTTGGAAAACCAAATTCGTGCTGCTACGCTTCGCAATGTGAGGTAATTGCAGGACCAGTTGGTGAGCGCTTGGTACCAGATGCCTCAAACTACGAATCAGCACCTTGTGGAATCAATGCCATGGTGGGTGCTAGCAGTTTTGAGGGCTAAAGGTGGTCCTACATGTTATTAGCAGGGTGGTCATAATGTAATGGCTCTTCGGTGTAAATATTTACAGTAAAATAAGAAATTAACAACTGAAATCAAATGTACCAGAAAATTACGATATGGTTTTGACATACAGTCGAAATTAAATGAACTATGTTAATTAATCAATATTTAAAGTTACTTAATCGAAAGTTCCAAAAATCGGAAATACATTGTGTATTAGAAACTATAACTGTCATAACAGGCTCTAACTGAATGCTTCAGTGAAATCAATAAAATGTGTAACAACCAAGTAAAATGTTTAATTTGTGTTCTTCCTAACCTTTGTTATGTTTTAAATAGCTTCTCAATCTAATTTGTTGTAAAATAATATTTAAATTCTATTTTATTTTTTTCAGATCTGAATTGATGTGCAGAGCAAAGAAATTAAAGATTGAATTATCTCTTCCCTTATTGCCTGTTGTCTTTGTCAACTTTAACTTCTCCCTTCATGATTTATTGTACACTACTGATTTTTACATCTTCTTTATTGATTATTATTAATTCTTTGTGCGCTGATGAAAAATAAAGAGATTTAAAATCGTGAGATGCATTCAGTTTAAATCAGAAAACAGAATTATCTAAAGACAATTTCCTTCTTTCCTTTTTTTTGTTGTCTTACTCATATTTTGGGAAGTTTCCGTAATATTTTTATATTTATTTTGAGATATATGGGGAGTGGAAGTGTAAATATGGATAAGACCATACTTCACAGAAGCACTTTAATTAAAATTAGCATTCTGACCTTTAGTATGGTAACGTATGGAGAGAATTTTTTTTAAATATTTTTTTATAGATGCTTATGCAGGTGCACAAAAAAAACATTGCAAAACCAAAATAATCTTTTAAACATGTAAAATAACATTAATTGTATTTCACCCTAATTTTACTTGCAAAAAGCTGATATACAGGAACAACATGTCATTTTTAGATGCCAAGCAGTAATTGCTTTGTTGCATAGCAAAGTAATTTGTTAATAAAAATAAACTAGGAACGACTTTTCCTTTTGCCAATCACCAAATTGTTATTTACTCCTAGGAGTGTCTCATCTGGATAGCGACAAAAAAGTACGAAATACGTGTAGCACAAATTAACAATTTTAATTTTACTGGTCAGGATATACGAATGACTTCTTTTGGAATTTCAATTGCTTTTTATTCACTGGCCTGAATAGATAAATCTTTATTAATGTTTATTATGACTTGGAAAGAAATATTTTCGTCACATAGTGTCCTTCCTTCCTTTGATATTTAAATGATTTCGTTTATCCTGTAGGATTAAACTTTAAAATCACGTGTTTGGTCACTAAAATACAAATCATATGATTTCATTTGTTGATATTGAATATGATTGTTTTATATTTATATTTGCAAATTGTAGAGAAATAATTGACGCAAACTAAAATAGTTTTTAAAATAACAGCTGGAACTCAATATTTATTTCAATTTCAGGAACAACCTGATAAGAAGTAAATAAGAAAAAAAAAAGGATTTTTTTTCACCCTATGCATGTTATATCTTACAGAATTATCTTCTTTAAGAACAAGAAACATTGCATGAGATTAAAGAAAGAAAAGTCTACTTATCTTGCTTTTCAACCATCTTGTAATAAGTCTTCTTCAACGGATGAGTGTAGTTGACGTTTGATTGCTGTATCGTTTCCTTTTATAACCTAAGATTGCAGGAAGCTTACGCAAGCACTCAAACGAAGGTTTTTACTTCCTGAATCCAGTTTTTTACTTTTTGGATCCAGTTTTTCACTTCTTGAATCTCTAAAAAAGATCTCAGTGCAGAAAAAAGAAATTTGTCACGAAATTCACACAGCTGTAATTGAAATGCAGCTCTCTTACTATTTATAATGAAAGAATTCTTAATTTTAATATTTATTTAAATGAATTTCAGATGAATATAAATCGTATACATACATTTATTTAATTTTAAGTTTATTGGTATGAATATTAATTACTTTTGTTAATTTTTTGTTTTCTTTTCTCTTAACCAAAGTTTGATCCGTACTTGAAACTAAAGAGAATATTTTTTCAAAAGAAATTTTCAGCGATGTGTAAAAGAAAGCATTTCATTTCTGACGAAGGTTTCAACATATCATCGGATGTTTGGTCACCAAAGTAGAAACAGATGAACAGAAAATGGTTTCAACTTGAAATAACATATCCAATATATTCACAGATACTTTTTTGCAATGAAATTAAGTAATGTACTTAATACTAAAATGTAATTGCAGATTAAGGAATGCTGGAAAACTTAATTAATGTTAAGAAACAGAAAGGAGTTTTGGGTATTACAGATAGTCAATAATCTGCAATGATTAAAACTAAGAATGATTTTACTATATTTATATCTTACTACAAAAGGTTCAAAACTCAAAAGCTTATTTATTTAATATCACAAAATAATTTTTGTAATTTTTTTATTCACATTTGTTCACGTCATATTTAAGCAACTAACGTATCCAAAGCATCTTCCAGTTTTTGGAAAAATTCTGGAAGGTTAAAAGTAAAAATTCATACGTTGTTCATCTGTTCCGTGTTTTAAACTGCGTACATTGCCTCTTAGCCATGTAGAGTATTAAAATTATAAAAAAAGTAAATGTAATAAGATAAGTAAAATATATCTGTATACGGGTTGAATATAAAATAATTTTGCAAACGTATCACCCTTTAGCTTCTCAAATGGTATGTACCCAGGTATGTACAGATAAGGGTCATGGGTATTCAATAATTAGTAATGACTATAGTGATTTTACTATATTTATATCTAATCAGAAGAGGTTCATTATGCAAAAATTTATTTTTTGCACATTTTAATTTCTAAAAAACTTTTTTCTCATTTGTTCATTTTATATTGATACACCTAATCTTCATTTAGTTTCAAGCAAATCCTGGAGAGAGTTCGATTCACAGTTATCATCATTAAGAATTTAATCATCACATCAAGAAATCTCTAAGTTCATCCAACAGTTTTATGAGAAGTCTTACCAGAAAGTCTTATTTTCTTCTTTTAGCAATCCACAAGTTTTCTATTGTTGATAAATGTAGAGCATGTTTGATTACTCTGCTGCTTCATAATCTAGTACTTAAGACTTTTAAGTACTTTAGATCATATGAAGCAACAGAAGCACTCAAACAAAGTTTTCTTCCGAATCCAGTGTTACGTTCGCAAATGAAGAATGGATTTGTTTTCCATATGCACCAGTTATTTTGAGAATGAACTTTTCGAAAATCATCTCGGGGCTGAAAAAAATAGCTATTAATCATTGGAATTCACAAAATAATGGCAGGCATCGTACTACGATTTCTTTGAACGAAATTTCTTTATTCATCAAATTATAACAAGAATTAATTAACGTGAAATATACTTTTTTTTGATAGCACAGCAGTTTTAAAATTAATAAGAAACATTTTCAAATTAAATTAATTCGAAGCTTTACGGGTATAAACATGTTTATTCTTCCATCGCTGCTTAACTAAACAAAACGTATCTAGTTAATGATTACACTCAATATTTTTAAATCTTATATTTAGAAAAAAATATGTACATAAATAATAATTAATTCTTCTAACTAGAACAGTCCTTTACTCAATATAATTACGGAAATTTTAAAATGAATAATACATTCAAATTCGGTTTCTACATTGAAATGGAACAGTATGACTATTTTTAAGCATTAGACATCTTTTTTATTTATCATGACTGATTTTTTAAGATCTTAAAATTTTCAAGAAGTTAATATATATATATATATATATGTACC
>NC_092210.1:73067565-73094568 GCF_043381705.1 Parasteatoda tepidariorum | reverse complement strand
TTATAGGTTTCTTCATAAATAACACTAAGTTTAAATAAATAACTATCTTTATTAACATTTAGGAAACTTGTAAATTTAACTAAAACATTTTAACATATATAAAACTTAACCACTTTAACATTGAAGCAGCATAGAAATAAACTGCGAAAAGGTAACCGGCGAGAACATGCCGGATTGCTAGCTAGAATCGACGGGGGGAGAGAGAGAGAGCAATCTGTGAGGATGCGGCCAAGTTATATCCAAAACATACTGTGCGCATTTTGCTGATTTCGCCCTTCACGCATATCTCCATTCAGGTATGAGGTTTACGTCAATTATCGGCTGCGAGCGACGTAGTCCAACGTCAGAGATTCGTAATTCGGACTTTGCATTTCAGACCGCAACGCCACAGAGTGTAGAAAGGGTAAAAGAATTTTTCGTCTGAAGCAGTAAAAGGCAAATATTGCTATGAACAAAAGGTTGTTTTCCGTCTAATTTTGCAGATATGAGAGTTTATGGAACAATGGAGTTCAAATCCAGGAAGTGGAATAATTCCGATATAATTTTACTTAATTTAATTTTTCAGTCTTATAACAGCTTTAGTAACATTAATAAAAATTATGTATAATCAAGAAACAACAACTTAGCAAGAATACAAGGAATTAATAACTTCCTTCTCTTAGGAATATTCAATTACATAAGATAGACAATTTCGGCATGCAGTCTTTTCTTTTTGGAATATTTTTAAAAGGCTTATTTCATTTATTAATTTATTTTGCATTAAACAATTGACCATCTAATATTTTTAAAAATGTTCTAAGCCCCTTTTTTATTTAAACATTCTTCACTATTCTCTTAAAATTTTAATAAAGTTATAGGCATTAATTTATTTCTGCAAATTTTACACAGTTAAAAAAGGAACTTTAATATTTTTAGGACACTTATATGAACTGACAGATGATAAAATTTTAATTTAAACTGATACAGAAGATCTAACCTTAATCAATATTTCCTTTCCCAAAAAATTTTATACGAATCCTTCTTCTTTTCCTTCGTATATCAACAGTCAAGAATTTATTGATTCTTAAGAAGGATTTTTTATGCATTTTTAATCCAGTTTTGGGAGTCAAAGTACACAAAATGGCTTATTCTCCTTCAGCCAAAGACATATTTATATAAAAATTCTTTACTTTCAAATTAAAAAATATTTGTCACGTAACAGGATTAGTTTCACTTGATTAATAAAATGAAAAACTCAGCTCTTAAGATTTTCATCAAAAATCATGTTACACATAACACATTCTTTCGATAGCACATAACTCATTTTGTCGATAGAAAAATTATAAAAGTTATCGAAATATTCCGACCAAATAAATTAATTTTATTAGTATTTAGATGCGAAAAGTATTGATTCTTTATCGTTTACGTTACGTTAACGTTAAGTACGGTAAGAAATACTAATGCAATAATTTGTAAACCTTTTAGTTATATATTGAATATATTGTTATGGGAAAAAAACATTGTTATGTATTTTAAAATTTGCCATTTCTTTGTTGATATTTCACTTGTTTAATAACTAAATAATTAAATAGTTTCATAATAATATTCTAGTTATTAAATAAATAATGGATTATTGGTTAAATATGAACTTATTACAGATTTAGAAAATGGTTACTGGTTTACAAAATTTGAATAAATTTAAGAACACAGGCAAATGCCTATCAATTTTGGGGAAGCTTTAACACTATGATTAAATATCAAAATGTAAAAATAAATATTCAAATTGTAAAAAAAATAAATTTTTTTTTGCTTCTGTTAGGGCAGCTTAGCTTCGTTCAAACATAATGTCTCAATCATATAAATTATAACACGTATATAAAATATTTTTCTTTTGATTAATTTATAATATCAATTTTAATAAGAAATAAAAATACCACCAGTATATGATTTTAGATTATATGATAAAATTCTAAGCAATTCAAAATATTATAAAAATTGTGTAATGAATGATACACATTTCAATTTCAAGAAAAACAGCAATTTAAATTTCTTTATATCTTTTTAATGAAAATATTTAGAACCATAACAGTTTAGATTTTGGAATTACATTTCCCTGTAATGACAAAAAGTGTTTCAAGTAAATGAGGGAATAGTTACCCTTCTATGCAGGTTTCATGAAGAGTTCTTCTAAAAAAGAGTATATTTAATCATTGCACTGAGCTTTTAGGAATAAAATGATATTTTTGGACTGGATCTAGTATTTATACTTTTCCTAGGGTTTAATACCTGTACGATTTTATTACCCAGAATTCAAACGCTTTCGCTTTAATTGGATAAATATTCTCAAGAAAAGAATATCCGCAAACTGAAAACTAAATTGATTGGTTAGAGTTTTTAATGATTTTCAAGAACCTTGCCAGTATTAATTAGTTTTGCTTTATCGATTGGAGCATGCATGTTATTATTTTGATGTTTAAAAAATTAATAAAAAGATGTATTGCAAGGAATTTCTAAAAATATATTTTCTTATGTTTTTTTCAGGTATAAAACATCATTTAATTCTTAAATAAAAAAAATAGCTCTTTTCTTTATCTTCTGATGAAAAAAAGTCACCAAAAGGTGAAATAAAATGTCACAAGATAAAGGTTTGAAAGAGTCGCGTTTCAAGAATCGCTGTTGAAACTTATTATAAATATATTTTTAAAACGAGTTTCATAATAGAAATGTTACCCAGTGTCTAGTCCAGAATTTTGTCGAAATTTCAGTTAATAAGTTGAATAAAAGTTAAGAAATACTATTTTTTAAGATTATCTTAAAGATTAAATGCATGCGGGATGATAAAAGATGTGCAAATAATTGAGAAACATGACATATTTTTAGTCAATATTAATAGTTAAAATAAAGAAGAAACGAAAAATTACTATTACACAATTTTTTGAAAAATGAAGTATAATCTTCTTTCACATGGCAAAAATAATAACTTGAATCCCTATTAATTAATCCTTCACAAACTAATTGTTGAAAACTAATTGCGAGATTACCGAAATGGTAAAATAATAGTATAAATTGGAAAATATTTAAAAAAAAAAATGAAATGAAGCCATTTAATCATTCTTCGGAAAATTAAGTATAACATTTATTCCCATCATAACAAAAAACAATTGAAACCCTTTTGTTTAACCTTTGACAAACTAAATGTAAGCTGGTTTATCACAATGCAAAAATAATTGTGCATTTTAATAATAACGTTGAAGAAAAAAGACGAAATCATATCATTTAACAATTTTTCGAAAAATGAAATATATAATTCATTTATTTAACAGAATGATGCAGTTGAATCCTTCTTCTTTAACCTATTTACTGAATAACTGTAAGCCCAATTGTCAAAAGAGTAAAAAATGTTCATGAAAAAAAAAGAAACGAAAAAGACGGAATACCATTTGACGATTTTTCGGAAAATTAAGTATAGTATTCATTTAAATAGCCAAAATAACCAGTTGAATCCCGTTTATCCAACCCTTTACAGATTAATAGTAAGCGGGATTACCGAAAGCTCAAAATAATTGTGTAATTGGAAGAATAATTGTGAAGAAAAAAATTTAAATGTTACCATTTAACCATTTTTCGGAAAACTAACTCTGACTACCGATTATTTGAACAACCGATAGTTTAACAGGAGTATGTATTGTTCAGCATGAACCCGAATCAAATATTTCTTTTAAGTATGTATCCAGTTAGAGCCTACTCTCTGAATAGTATATAAAAAGAGATTTAGATCGCACTGAATTTATTCAAACTTTTTGCCTACCTATATCTCGTGCTTCAACAAAAGTTTTGCAGAACGACGAAGTGGTGAAAAATGGATACATAGCGGTATCGGATACATGGTACGGATCGCTCAAGCGAAGACTAATTGTTTCAGGCAATGATTATAAAGTAGCCGGCATTAAATTTATACATTTTTCCTTTATTTTGCTCTTGTAATAGCAAAAGTTATTTTCTTTCGGTTATCAGGGAAGTGATCCTGGTTTCTGCTAATTGCTGTCAAGCTCTTGTTACTAAATCTGTTCATAAATTCAAGTCCTTTATTTAAGGCCTTGAAGTGAATTTCACTTCACTACAATCGAGATCACCAGAGTAAATCAGGAAAATCATCGAATGAGAAAAAATAAATTAGAAAAATTTTGAGCTTTCTAGTAAGTCAGACTGTGGTTGACATTTAGACAAGAAAACATCTGTAGGAACAAAAAATCAAGCTAATAAAATGTAGATATATTTTTATTTCCAATGAGCTGCACAATCAGTCTTGCTGATGAGCAGACCTAATGCGTTCTCTAGAAGTGGTATTCACTCTTTCAGGACCACCACAGGGGGTGAGATACCGTTGGTCATGTTAATTTTGACGTCTAGTTTCTGCCCCAGTAGATGGCAGCATCGAGACTCTATTTGGATGCTGAAGTGCAAATGTAGATATAACAATACCTCATTTTCCTATCCAAATTTTTAAAAAAAAGTCTTCTAAAAACAGTCCAGTTTTAATAATTGTCTTGAAGAAGAAGTGTATCGTGTTAAAACGCACGTTTACCTCAATTTTTATCTTTTAGCCTTCAACTCTATTCCTTTTTACCATTAAGACTCATCTTTAAGTCTTCTGTTTTTAAACATTTTTCTTTAATTTTGTTTTCCTCCCTAACGCATTCCAGCTTGGATCCTCAACCTAGGATTACTGAATACCTGCATTTGATTATATCGCTTCCAGAGATGCTCTACGTTGAATTCCTTGCACCCCTTACATATCTTGAACCGATTTACTTCCATCAGTGAGATTTTCGGAGAATGCTTTTCAGCTTTTATTCGAAATCATCTACTTAAGTACTTAATTAAGCGTGCTCTTTGCCATTGCGAAAACGAATTAGAGTTGGTGAAAGTTTAAGAAAAGCTTCCTGTTAGGGGCCGTCCACAAATGATGCCACTCTGAGGGAACGGAAGAGTTGATGAAATCAGAACAGCGACGAGGTTGGTAACAAGAAATATGTCAACTTTTAATTTCTGTTAAAATGAAAATATTTAAAATCAGAAGATTGAAAATTTTAATATTATATTTACAAATTTTTCCTTAAAGTAAGTACACTTGCTACAATTATTATAGTTTTTCCAGCAAGTATAACTTAACTACACAGTTTAAAAGAGAAATGAACATGGGTTTTGAGACTGAACTGTTAGTGAGAAACAAAGCGTGGCAAAAGTGGTTGAAGTCAGAGGAAGAGTGACATTTTGCGGCAAATAAATTAAATTGGTAAAAATGTGACATCATTATTGAATGGTCCAGTAACGCAATAACTTATGTATTAGAAAATGTAGGTTTATGAATTTGGATACGGCATAAACGTTTGAAAAAAAGGTATGTTAAACTGCGCCTTCAAAAGGAAAAAAAAAACATAGCTTCATTTGTGCTTTTGAAAAAAATGTTCCTAACTCAAATTTGTATTTTTATTAACTTTTTATGATATCTAGACGAATTAATAATTTTACTGAAAATTGCAAAATAAATAAATAAAGTTAATTATGAATTTTCGGAAAATAATTATCTTGTAAAATATGATAAAATCATATTATTATAACTTAATTATTTTACAACTACTAAATCTAAACTAAACACTTAAAAATTGAAAAATAAAATCTGTGTAGAATAATTATGAAATTTGAAAACATTTGATTTTTTATATTATTGTACTCGATAATAAAATTAAAACATTACAATCTTTATATTTCTCCCTTGGAAAACTGGTATTGAATTCTAAATTAATTACATTTTTAGCTTTATATTTTTAAATGAACCTTGAGTAACTTTTTTACTGAACAATATCCAAAATAAAAAGAAACAGCTGGAATAACTTTTAAATTAATGCTCAGATTTTATGGTACCATAACGCAATCTAATAATTTAAGAAATTAACCTTAAAAAATATTCAAATTTAAAAAAATCTTTTTCTTTTAAAAAATCTGATTTATCGAGAGCAATTCCACTAATTTCATTAAAACTTTGAACTTTGTCATCTAAAAAATAAGTACTTTATTTTACTGTACCAAAAATATAGTCTGCGTATATATTATTAGTAAATATATAAGTCATTTAAGAATCGGTTTGTTTGAAATTTTTTTCATTTTAACATGTGAAAATCCAGACTTTATACGAAAGCTATTAAAGTTTTTCATTTCTTATTTATCACTCTGTACAAGCTTTCGTCAAAAATCTCTTCAATTTAATCTCTAATTTTCTCTTCTTTATTTTCTTCATCTGTCATCTCTGTATTTTAATATTTTTATATTTTAATCTCGAGTTTTTAATGTTGCCAAAAAAACTTAAATGAAATATCTTTTTCTAGTTATTTAGTTTTTTTCTAATTAACATTTGATTAGAAGGCAGGCGGATATACAGAGATCGTATTTGAGACGTACTGACAATGTAGTGATTATTGTACAACGTGATACCTCAGAGGGTAAAGCGCTCGCCTCAAAATAAAGTGGCACAAATTCTAGTTCCGGCTCTCAGTGACCACAGAGCTCGCGTAAAATATCCACAGTGGCACATTGATCACAGGGTAAAATTCTCCCTCTTGCTGTTGTGCTAGGATACAGGATTGGGACAGGAGGTTTTCAGAGTTTTCCTCGCCGTGTAACACAAATGCAAGTTTGTTTCAACTAAAGGTCTTCCTCGAAATCTAGCTTGCTTGATTCTTAATCGAAAGTTTTTCTTGTTTTCTGAGTTGGATTCGAATTTACAAGGTTACCAAGTTCAACATTGATAGTCATTGAAACTCAGAGTTATTTCAGCGGTGAAACGCCAATTAAAAAATAAATTATACGCAAGGCCACTCTGACCAGAAATTTAATGAAAAATCAGCTATTAATATCAAGAATAGTTTCTCTAAGGTAAGTGAAATTTAGTATGTTTACATAGAAAAAATATCTTAGAACTGAAATTTATTCAAATTCTTAAGGCCTGGTTTCTTAGTACAGGACGCCGTCAGCTGAAAATCAGCGCTAACCTCTGATTGGTCAATTTGTGAGTTTGATAGTATACGTCATCGAACTGTCATCTTGAACTACAATTGCCGTCCAACTCAACTGCAACGTGACGTTAATCACAGAAGCAGCTTACGGACAACATCCAACAGCACATTGAAATCAGCCAAGATTTTGATTTTGACATTAAACATAGCTTCTTCATTAAACATAACACTCTTCATTTAGCTCAGCTATAATGTGTTTTTTTCTTGGACAAAGTCATTATTTGTTCTCTAAAACACTGGTCGACAATAACAAAATCAATACAAATTCAAAATAAATATTTGTTTACGTTATTAAGGCATGCGCAATGAGAGATAATGTCTGCGTTGGACCGACTGCTCACGCTGAGCTAACAAAAAAGTATTTTTTTGGCGTCAGCTCTACNTTATATCGCTTCCAGAGATGCTCTACGTTGAATTCCTTGCACCCCTTACATATCTTGAACCGATTTACTTCCATCAGTGAGATTTTCGGAGAATGCTTTTCAGCTTTTATTCGAAATCATCTACTTAAGTACTTAATTAAGCGTGCTCTTTGCCATTGCGAAAACGAATTAGAGTTGGTGAAAGTTTAAGAAAAGCTTCCTGTTAGGGGCCGTCCACAAATGATGCCACTCTGAGGGAACGGAAGAGTTGATGAAATCTGAACAGCGACGAGGTTGGTAACAAGAAGTATGTCAACCTTTAATTTTTGTTAAAATGAAAACATTTAAAATCAGAAGATTGAAAATTTTAATATTATATTTTCAAATTTTTCCTTAAAGTAAGTACACTTGCTACAATTATTATAGTTTTTCCAGCAAGTATAAATTAACTGCACAGTTTAAAAGAGAAATGAACATGGGTTCTGAGTCTGAACTGTTAGTGAGAAACAAAGCGTGGCAAAAGTGGTTGAAGTCAGAGGAAGAGCAACATTTTGTGACAAATAAATTGAATTGGTAAAAATGTGACATCATTATTGAATGGTCCCGTAACGCAATAACTTATGTATTAGAAAATGTAGATTTATGAATTTGGATACGACATAAACGCTTGAAAAAAAAGGTATGTTAAGATGCTCTTTTAAAAGGAAAAAAAACATAGCTTCATTTGTGCTTTTGAAAAAAATGTTCCTAACTCAAATTTGTATTTTTATTAACCTTGTGTAATATGTAGATAAATTAATAATTTTACTAAAAATTACAAAATAAATAAATAAAGTTAATTATGATATTTTGGAAAACAATTATGTTGTAAAATATGATAAAATCATATTATTATAATTTAATTATTTTACAACTAATGAATCTAAACTAAACACTTGAAAATTAAAAAATAAAATCTGTGTAGAATAATTATGAAATTGGAAAACATTTGATTTTTAATATTATTGTACTCGATTATTGTACTTGATAATAAAATTAAAACATTACAATCTTTATATTTCTCCCTTGGAAAACTGATATTGAATTCTAAATTAATTACATTTTCAGCTTTATATTTTTAAATGAACCCTGAGTAACTTTTTTACTGTACAATACGCAAAACAGAAAAAAAACACAGCTGGAATAACTTTTAAATTAATGTTCAGATTTTATGGTACCATAACGCAATTTAATAATTTAAGGAATTAACCTTAAAAAAGTATTCAAATTTAGAATATTTTTTTTTTCAATCTGATAAATCGAGAGCAATTCCACTAATTTCATTAAATTTTGAACTTTGTCATTTAAAAATTAGATACTTTAACTTAATGTACCAAAAATATAGTCTGCGAAAATATATTATTAGTAAATATATGTCATTTAAGTATCGGTTTGTTTGAATTTTTTTTTTGCATTTTAATATGTGAAAATCCAGACTTTAGACGAAAGCTATTAAAGTTTTTAATTTTTTATTTGTAGCTCTGTACAAGCTTTCATCAAAAATCTCTTCAATTTAATCTCTAATTTTCTCTTCTTTATTCTCATCATTTATCATCTCTGTATTTTAATATTTTTATATTATAATCTCGAGTTTTTAATGTTGCCAAAAAAACAGATATGAAATATCTTCTTCTAGTTATTTGGTTTTTTTTTTATAATTGATATTTGATTAGAAGACAGGTGGATATACAGAGATCGTGTTTGAAACGTACTGACAATATAGTGATCGTTATATAACGTGATACCTCAGAGGAAATGTATCCATTTTTCACCATTACGTCGTTCTGCAAAACTTTTGTTGAAGCACGAGATATAGGTAGGCAAAAAGTTTGAATAAATTCAGTGTGATCTAAATCTCTTTTTATACAGGGTGGTCCTAAAATATGTGTCAAAAATGTAAAGGTTGGTAGAGGGGACTTAAATAAGCTTATTTCGTATAGGATTGTGTGTGCAGTAATGCCGCCTTGAGTCGGTAGGGAGCGCTAATGACTGCGGCGTATAAAAGCGCTTGCTAGCTAGATTCTCGCACGGATCTCAAACAGCATGCATCGTTTCACCAATGTGGAGCTTGCCAATGTGGTGCATTTCACGTATGGGGCTGCACAAGGAAACGAATTAGCTGCTTAGAGGATGTACAGGGAGCGTCAGAAATCACCTGAACGCCTCAAAATGAGGAGACGCAGCGGTGGCTGATCGGCACAAATTCTATTTCCGGCTCTCAGAGACCACAAAGCTCGCGTAAAATATCCACACTGGCAGATTGATCACGGGTTAAAATTCTCCCTCTTGCTATCGTGCTAGGATACAGGATCGGGACAGGAGATTTTCAGAGTTTTCCTCTCCATGTAATGCAAATGCTAATTTGTTCCAACTAAAGGTCCTCCTCGAAATCTAGCTTGCCCCGATGCTTAATCGAAAGTTTTTCTTGTTTTCTGAGTTGGTTTCAAATTTACAAGGTCACCAAGTTCAACATTGATAGTTGTAAACTCAGAGTTGGTTCAGCGGTAAAACGCCAGTTAAAAAATAAATTATACGCTTGACCAGAAATTTAATGAAAACGCAGCTATTAATATCAAGAATAGGTTCTCTAAGGTAAGTGAAATTTACTAAGTTTACAGCAGAAAAAATAACTTGGAACTGAAATTTATTCAAATTCTTAGCAATTGGGTGACATATTTTCGGATATGGTAACTTTATAGTATATTAGTGTAGGGCACACTAGATGATTTGTTATTTAAAATTGACTGAGTTTTTGAAAATTGTGAGTAAATGTTTAAAAAACACTAGATAAATAAAAAAAACCCCAACAACGTGGATAATCCCGTCAAGGGCTTATAAAAGAATATACATTAGTTAAACAAGACAGCTACAAACAAGAACCTCTCTCAGTGTCTAATCTCAAAATGACAGTAAAAAAGTAACGAGACAAACACATGCAATGTAGTTTAACCAGAAAAAAAGAAAGGGAATCAGAAACACATATGAAGTGGTTTCGTGGAAATGCCTTGGAGCGCGCTGATAAAAATAAGTTATAATCTACTTGCAAACATTGTAATTAAAAAATGGCAACTAGAAAAGGTATTTACGAATTAATTAGATTTTTTTAACATAAAATATGGAATGATTCTCACAAATCAAAGTCGGTAGATAAAGAACATAGTATTAAAATTTAAACTAAATAGGGTCATTAAAATTCTTAAATATCCTGATTTTTGAAACATCTTTCACGTTTTTGAATCGAAAGCTAATGATACCTTTAGTTTATTCTAATGAGGCCAATGAGTATGTCTACTATAAGCCTTCTAATGAGGTGAACCGGTTACGAATCCCGGCAATGGCTGGTTGATTCGAATTCTGCATCCGGTTCACACAGACCACAGTGCTAACGTAAAATATCCTCAGTGGTAGGCGGATCATGGGTTAGAGTCCTCTTGTCATGAGACTAACCGTGGGAGGTTTTTGTGGTTTTCCTCTCAATGTAAAGCAAATGCGGGTTAGTTCCATCAAAAAGTCATCTACGAAGGCAAAATTTATTTCTTCTAATGCTTGATTCAGGAGTTCACTTGTGTTCTGGATTGGGTTCCAAATTACAAGGCTACGAAGTTGAATATTAGTAGTTGCAAACCCAAGAAATTGGATCGGCTGTTCAAGGACGACCGTTATAAAATAAAATAAAATAAAATACAAGTAAGGCAAAATTCTCTATTAAAGCAAATTTTATCCTATACTTTGTCCAGGAGTTCCGGATTGGATTCAAAATTACAAAACTACGGAGTTGAACATTAGTAGTCTTTAACCCGAAATTGGATCGGCTGTTCAACGACGGTTAGAAACAGCGATAGCTGGTCGATACGGCACAGCTAATATTTTCCTTTAAAATATATCAAAATAGAAATAAAACCTGCCAAATAAAATTTGCGAACCAGCCGAAATGATACAGTATGCATTTAATTTGTAAGACATAAAAAGAAAGGAAACTTATGTTCTGAACGAAATATAAAATGAAAAATATTGTAGGTATAGGTTAAGAAATATAATGAATATAAAAGAGAGAATACTCAGTAACAAAATAATAAGGAAGTTTCGTTCAAATGATTTGGAGTGCTTTCTTGTGAGAAATATGATTTTTCACAATTATATTCATGTGTGTAGTCTAGTGCTAAAAGAAAGAGCTCCTCCAATTACTGTTGATCTAATGATCAGATTATAACTACTAGGATTCAGTTTTAATGGTTCGTTGGTCTCTCCTTAAGTAAGCTAATCAAAGAGTAAAGACGTTATTTTAAGTTATGAAATCAGACACAGAAACGTTCTTTCTTTGAAAAACATGCATGTTTTCGACGATTTGGATTGCTAATTCTCAAAATGGGAGGGGGGGGGGAGGCTCTGAAATGTGGAAATTTTATTCCCAATAGACCAGTAGAATAGTCGGAATCTTAAATGTTAATTTAACATTATGATATTTCGCCATATCTCGAATAACTTTCGAAATAAATAAAAAAATAATAAATAAACGTTTACACACAGATAATGCTAAACAAAAAATATTGTTTAATAAATTTGAAAAGTTCGAAAAAGGCTTAAATTGTGAGGTATGCAGATATTTACATCATTTATAAGAATGAAATTTTAAGTGTATGAAATTATTCAAATAGTTCTCAAGAAATCGAATTTTAAATATACGGCATTTTTGAAAATATGACCAATTCGATAAAATTGAAGCTATTCATCCGATAGTGTTTTTCGTGCTCTATACAATTTAAATACATTACTAATTATACATTAATAAAATGATCTACGCACTCTTTCTAGAAATAATTCCAAAATTTTCATGTGCAGTGAGCAAAAAAAAAATTACCGGATCATCCTAAAGAACTTTTAAACTAAGGATCGAATCTTCACGTTCATGGACTCAATCTAAATTGTTCGAGAGGCTGACCTCATAAATGTAAATTAATTAGTGCAGACGATATTTTAAGTAGAGAAATCAGACACAAAAATGACTCTCTCTGAGTAAACATAAATATAAAACAGAGAATACTCAATAACAAAATAATAAGGTCGTTTCGTTCCGATGATTTGGGCAGTTTTCCTGTTGTTGTTGCGAGAATTATCATTTTTCAACATTTATATTCATGTGTGTAGTCCAGTGCTTTTTTTTCTAACGCACTCGTAACTTGAAAACACACATTTCGTAACCTAAAATGTCGTCTGCACTAATTAATTTGCATTTATGAGGTCAGCCTCTCGATACATTGGGGGTCAGAAATCTGAATCAATAGAAAAAAAGGTATGTTTATTCAGAAAAAGTATGGTTTTGTGTCTGATTTCGTAACTTAAAATATAGTCTGCGCTAATTAACTAGCATATTTGAGGTCACTCCCTTGAACCATTAAGAATGAGGTTTAGAAAGTAAAGATCCGATGATTAGATCAAAAGTTATTCAGGATGGTCCACTTTTTATTTAATGAGGATGAATTAGTTTTAGAAATCAGTGCTGCTGGTATAGTGTGTTAGATGCTATTTTAATAAATAGGAAATATATTGATATAGGTACTGATTACCATGTATAGGTACTGCAGTGAAAAGTCTTTTCACAGCTTCCTGATATAGATAAGTACCGGAGAAAATTGCTTGGTTGCAGTGAATTTTTACTACCATGAGTTGTGATTGAGCAATTGCATCACGCCGAATAAAACTGATAGTAGTTAGTATTTTTTTAATGGAACGAAAATCTAAAACAATTGTTTTGCTTAATCTTATAACTTAAAGCTACCAAGGAGGGCAATAAATATAAATTTTTTTTAATATTTTAAGTTTATTAATTGTGTACGTACGTGTCTTTCAGTTTTGTAAATGTATTCATTGTTGTTGTTAATTTACGTCGCACTAGAGCTGTACAATAGGCTATTGGCGACGGTCTAGGAAACATCCCGGAGGATGATCCGAAGACATGCCATCACAATTTTGATCCTCTGAGGAGGGGATCCCCCGCTTCGGTAGTCCGACGATCTGCGCGCGAAGTCGAGCACTTTACGGTAGCATAGTTTAACGAGGACCAATACCGCCCACTCTCGGTCCCTACGCAGACTGATCCAAGTGGTCACCCACCTGCACACTGACCGCAGCCAGTGATGCTTGACTTCGGTGATCAGCTGGGAACAGTGTCTTAACGATCAGTCCACTGTGGGACGTAAATGTATTCGTAATGGTAATCGAATGTCCTGAATAACTTCGGTTCTAATGATTCCATTTTTATAGTCTAAGATTCAATCTCAATATTTAAAAAGGCGTATATTCAAGCTTTTTTTTTTCTCGAGAATTATTCGACATATTCGTTCAAATTTCCAATATTATCATTTAAAATTATATACATTAAAATGATGTAAATTTTTTTGCCTTACATTTCACGATGCTTTTGAAATTTTTTTTCGTGGAATTATCTTCGAATAAATTTTTTTCATACCATGTGCAAAATTTTTCGATTTGCTTAAAAAGTTTATGTGAGTGTTGCGAAATGAGCAAAAAGGGATATTTTCATAAAATGCTCCAAACTTTTTACCTTTCTCCTAAACAAACTATTTGAGTCATATTTTCAATATTGGGTCCTCCCTTTTCTATTTTGTGTTTTAAAATTCTCAATCTGTCGAGAAAAAGTTATATTCATTTAAAAAAGTGCATTTTCGTATTTGACTTCGTATTTTTAAGTATCGTCTATGCTAATTAATTAGCAAATTAAATATTAGATTCTCAATCCATTAAGATTGAGCCCTAGTACTTGAAAATCCATTATTACATTAAAAGTTATTCTGGTTATTTATTTTTTGAGTACTTTACACCTTTACTCAGTGAATACTTGATAATATATTTATCTTGAAGAACAATTTATCTAATGAAATTTAAAAAGTATATGCGAAAATATTTCATACATTGTATCAGCTTTAAATTAACCAAATACATGCACGTACAGTTTATTTACGCAAATTTCTTTGTAAATGTACTTACTTTTTTCACTTGAAATACTTTTTTTTCAAAGACAAAGATATTTGTTCTTTCAATTCATGACGCTTTCGTAGGAAAAAGGGTTAAAATTTCCCCTCGAAGATAGAGACAAAATAAACAGCCCAAACATATATTCAAATGGTGCCGAATATCAATATTCTTTTCACCCATTCTCTTAACAAAGTGGTATATAGAATATCTAAGCGTTTTCTTTTACGCAAAAGAACTTTAAATTCAAAACTGTTTACATGACAGTTTTGTAATAGTTTATCCTTTAAACCATGAAGTTTGCATTTTGAATGTTTTAAGTTTAATTATTTTCCCTTATTTATGTATAGTTTAATTTAAAAAATATATTTATGGTGTTAGAAGATACAATGTTGTCCCTAGTGTTTTTAGGGTTAACAAGGCTTATATCCGACAAAATGGTTTAAATCGAATAATTACCCCATATACCTTTAAAAATTAAGTAAGAAATAACGATTGTTAATTATTAAGATCTGACTTAACACATTTTTGGATACATCTATATTCATATACATTATTTCATGCTCTGTTAGAATTTTCTTTCTGAAATTACGGTGAAATAACCCGCAGCAGTGAGTTCATCCATTTAACCATAAATTTTCGACAGATAACATTTTTGAGCTTTACGGTTTTGAAACCGTTTACTACTAGTATGGTTAAGAAAACCCAGGAACACAAAATTATACAGTTTCTTAGCCATTTACAATTAGCATGGCTCCAAAACCGTATAAAATAAATTTGACAGGACATTGAAGCTAGGCTTTTCATTAGGCAATGGACATTGTAGTTGAGTTGTGTTTAAACAATTGAACCGTAGAATGTGGTTTAATTAGTTTATCTGGTTTTTTAGATATCGTAAGAAATGGGAAGTACTGGGCTTTTCATGTTAAGCAGCTTTATGGTGATGTCCTCGATGGGGGAATGAGAGTATCGTTCACTAATAGTCCAGGGTCGCAAAATGGGGAGTGCAGGATACTCCAAACTCTTCATGTGTTGAAAGGAATGTTGGAAATAGGGTGGTGTCAACGCTGGAATTCGAACCCCCGTTCTGACGGTCATGAGATTGGCAGATTAGACCACTGGGCTATAATGGGTACCTGGCTGAAAGAAACTAAGTAGCTTCCTTAGGTGGGCCTAGTTAGTGAGATAAAATTCTAGTTGTTTAACCACATTAGGTAAAATCAGTAAATAAACAGTTATATTCGACAATTTGAATACGATTTTGTTATGGTTATTTGACTGTTTTGTTTGAATAAGGTAAAGTAAAAATCAAATAATTTGTCATTTAACCATTTTGAAGAAACATTTCTAACATTATTCATGAGATTCTTCATGAGTTTGATATGTTAGCTCTCTGTGCTATAATATGTATCCAGCTGCAAGAAACTAAATAGCTTCGTTAGGTGAGCCTAAAAATAAAATGTGGCTTTATAATTTGTGAGAAACTTTGGTCAATTTAGAAAAATTTTGTAATTTTATCATGATGCCATAGAGTATGTTATCAAACCCTTTATTTGGTTAAATTTGCATTTCAGATTTGTATTTTTTACTAAATGTGTGGTAATAAGTACTGTAATTCTGAAAACCAGAATTTGCGGTAAATCGTTATTTTATAAACCGGAAAATTACCAAATGAATTGTCCTATTCTTTGCTTTTATTGAGCAGAAATATGATTTATTTAAAACAGAAATGTCTTTACCATACAGTACGGTAGTTTCATTAGAATTTTTTTCTCCTGATAGAAAATGAGACACGAAAAAGGAAAAACGAAAATCTATGTTAAGGGCGATATGAAGAAAAAACTTAACCAAATAAAAACAAATTTAAAAATGTAGGAATTTATAAATCGAAGTTTCAAGAACTCCATTTTATACCTTAAACAATTATTAACCCAAATGTCGTATTTGTTGAGTAGAGGATCAAAAAACAAATAATTGTTTTTATAAATGTAAATAATTTAAATGTAAATAATTGTTTTTATAAAAATTTCATTATGAAAATTAAACTGAGACTTAAAAAATAATATTCGTTTGACTATTAGCAATATTTTTTATTGATAATAATAAAACAACTTACAATAATTTTCAGATATATGATATATCGACAACATTCTTCAAAGTATCATCCAATTAAGCTATAGATAAACTAATGAAGGAGCACCATATTGTATTGATATTTATTTTCTATATGTGCTGCGTTCACAAATCAGTTTCCTTTTCGAAAAACATGGGATCCTGATTATTGTTTTCTTCTTCATTTTTGATTCTTTCGTCTGGGGGAATTTCTGCAGTTCTTAACCTGATTTCTGCATCTGAAAATAAAAAAGTAAGATACGCCTTCCTTTGTAAAGGTGTTTTTTTATTGTAAAGATAATTATTAAAAATAAAAATATTAATTAGAATTTCCCAATAGTCAAAATCGCAGTTAAGGATATTTTTATAATAATAGTAATAACTCAAAAGGACATATTTTGGTTTTGGTTAGTTTGCTATTGAAGTGAAATTGGAATAATTTAATATACATAGTTAAAACTGTCAGAACTTACATATAGGTTACTTATAGAAATCTTTCTATAGCCTAACTATGCTTAAGTATTTTTACCATTTTTGTAATCGCTACTTTGATTGGTTGTAGCCCCAACTGTTTTTAATTATTTAGCATATTTATGATCAAAATCTTTAATTGAAATCCAAACTTCCCTACCAGCTACATTTCAAACATTTTTGTTAAGTTTTGTAGTTTTGCTACTTTTTAACATATATTTTTAATATTTATTCGTTTTGCATGGTAATAACATAATTTGTTTAGAAGTGGTTACGTATGAGCTATGTTTTGAAATAGAATTCCGTTAAAGTGTTTCATTAAAAATATATTATCGAATCAACAACAAAAAAGAGTTTTTGAGTAAAAATTACGATGCTCAATTTGTTTTAAATGAAAAACATTAACAGATCAATACCTACTTAAAAATGTAGTCTAAAATTGAAAATCACATGTACAAGAAAGGGTTTAGATCTGTTTACACCAAATAAATATCTCTCTCTGTTACTGACTACTTTACCTTTAAAATCACCTCAGATTAAACTACAAATTGATTCGAATCAATGTATAAAAATTTATAGTATTAATGTACAATGGTAGATATAATTTATCTTATTTGTGCTAAATAAACAACAAAAATAAAATACTCGTTTTTTCCCTTCATTTTTAAAAGTTTTTTCCTTTTTTTCCTACAACTATCCTAACCATGAAATACAAAATATAATTCTTCAGTTCATACCTCCATTCATACCTCCTTCATTTCCACTAGGATAATATCTTCTAGTAGTAGTGTTTCGGCAGATTTTGAAAATCAGGTATATCACGAGACTCGTCCAGCACATGACGAGCAAACTTAGTGCAGTGAAGTAGAAAATATTTAAGGGATACATGTTTAAAACTTCTAAAAAAGAAACAAAAAATAATTATATTAACCCACTAAAGGTCGCACTTTAAACCGTACCAAAAAATAAAATTGTTTTATGTTTCAATGCACCTGTTTATGCATATGCAGTCTAATACGAATTGAGGTTCTGTAATCATCATTAGAAATGATATTATAACTGAAATTGAAAGAGAATTACTATTGCAAACAGATATTTCAATGGAATTTGAAAGTATCTAAAATTGATTGTAATCAAAAGATAAAAGAAAGTTTTTATTGTATAAGACAAGGGTGGTCAACCTGCGGGTCGCGATGCACATGCGGCTCGCAATCTACATGCGGCTCTTTGAAGGATTATTTGCGGCTCTCGATAAATGTACCCAAGTTCCCTTTTTATTTTTGTGCTATTATATTTAAAAAAATTATTATCGTTCCGTATGCGCTTCAAAATGTCTTTTAAATTACTGAGAACATATATGAAAGATTAAGTGCAACGTTGTTCAATTTAAAGTGAGTTTTCCATTTCCAATATAATTATGACACAAAAAGCCTCTGGAGAATTAGAATTAATAGAGATGCAAGAAGATCAAGCTCTACAATTAAAATATAAGTCGACGTCGAGTACTGAATTTTAGAAATTTGTAACAGAATCGAAGTATCCTGAATAAAAAAAGGCTGCTTGTCGAATTATTTAAATATTCGGAGCAACGTATACTTATGTGAATCATTTTATTCCACTTTAAAATTCGGTAAATCCAAACACCGATCAGTATTAGCTAATTTTAAAGAACTATCAAGATAAGTAAAATAAATGTGTTTAATTTTTAATATTAAAATTTAATGCGCATATTTTGTACTTTTACTTATATGTTCTCAATAAATATAATTTACGTAAAAAAATTTTTTTAATACCTTTTTTGCATACCTTTTAAATACCTGTTTAATTGCGGCTCTCGAAAAATTTCAAATTTTGAAAAATGGCTCGTCTATGAAGGAGCTTGGCCACCCCTGGTATAAGAGTCTTATAAGATCGATTTTTACCTATGCTTATGAAACTTGGTCTATGTCTGAGTTTGATGAGTTCACTTTGAGTTTGATCAATTCCCAGTCTGAACAATTTGAAAGGATGGGATGATAAAAGGATAAATTTCTAAATTGTTAGAATTTTCCTAGGAAATGGAATAATTTTCAGAAATCAAGGTCGGTAGATAAGCAGCAGTATTCAATTGCTTTAGCAGAAGAAAACTTAAACCCATCATTAGAATTTTAACTACGTAGAGCAAAAGAAAATAGTTTAATATCCTCATTTTGAACATACCTTTCACGTACTTTAAGTCTATTTTTTACCGTATGATCCACAAATTTGTTACCAAATTGCTAAGATTTTGTATAATTCAAAGTGATTTTTTCTTCCGTTAACAAACTAAATTTCACTAACATTAAAGACCATATTGCTGGTATTAATAGTTGCGGTTTTATTAAACTTCTTGCTAATGTGGTCTTGTGCATCTTTTATTTAATTTCATAACCGGCGATGAGCAGCCGACCCAATTCTGAGTTTATAACTTAAATGTTCAACGCCGTAGTCTTGACATTTTGAACTTAATTCAGAAAAGGCTGGAAACTCCTAGAAAAAGCAGTAGAACAATCAAGCCCCCGGGAAGGAATTTTTGATGGAACTAATCCGCATTTGCGTTACATGGAGAAGAAAACCAGAATACCTTTGCACAGTTTGCCCACTGGCAAGGAAATTCTAACCCATCATCAGTCTATCACTGAGGATGTTTTACGTCAGAAATGTAGTCGGTGAGTGTTAATTGTAGAATTTGTATCAACCAGCCTTAGCTGCGATTCGAACCTGGGTCACCTCATTGGAACACGAACGCTCTATTCCCTGAGCCACCACATCTCGGTCTTGCCAGAACCCAATTCAGAAGACAAGGGTACTCCTGGATCCAGTATTGGTAGAAATTCGCCTTCGTGGAGGACTGGTCTTGCTATATTTTATTTTATTTTATAACCGTCGTTGAACAGCCGACCCAATTTCATGGGTTTACGACTACTTACGTTCAACTCCGTAGCCTTGTAATTTTGAACCAATTCAGAAGACAAGGAAACTAATGGATCAGTACCCCCAGAGGTATTGATTTGTTGTGGGAACATGGAGGACTTTGAGACTCGACAGATTTAACGTGCATCAGTCACCATTTAGTACACGGGGAGTCTTCGGCCGGCGAGGATCGAACCCACGACCTCTTGGATATGGGCCCAGCGCCCTACCGACCAGGCTATCCCGGCCCGGTCTTGCTATATTGGAATAAGCTAAGCATATCTTTAAATTTCGATTCAAAAACCATGCAAGATATGCAAAAATCAGGACATTGAAAGATCTTCAATCGCCCTAACTGAGTTGAAATTCTAATCATAGATTTGAGTGCTCTTCTGATTAAACCAACTTTATCTATCAACTTTGATTTCTGAGAATCATTCCATATTTTCAAAAATTCTAATGATTTCGTCAATTATCTTTCTAGTATTCCATTCTTACATCACAATGTTTGGAAATAGATTATAATTTAACTTTTATATCGAAATCCCTGGGATTCTCTCGAAATCTCTTCACACAAGCTTCTTATCTCCTTTCTTTTAATATCTTACTCAGGCTTGTTTCTCTTTCCTTACTAGTTAAACTACATTGCACGTGTTCATCCCATTAATTTTCTACTGCCATTTTGTGCTTAGACACTGAAAAAGGTTTTTTTTTATAGAACCTAAACTATAGAATGTTCATTTCTAAACTTTTGATTGAATAATTCACGTTTTTTTCTTTCTTATTCATTTAGAGTTAGCTAAACATTTACACACAATTGTTTAAAACCAGGGCCTGATTATCGCCTAGGCCCAATAGGCACGGGGCTAGGGCTCACACTTTCTGGGGGCCCTGAAAAATTTGTAAAAAGTCCACAATATTACTATTTTTTTAAATACTGAAAGAAACAGCTTTTTTTAAAAAAATGAATTTTTTATTTCAAATTTTCTTTATATTGTGATAAACCGAACTTCGCACGAATCAAATTCGAAAGTACAGCTAAATTTGAATTGGTGCAATTTTACGTTAATGGCTTAAGTGAATGCACTGAATATGAATTTTAAGTTTTTTGAAAGTGTTATATTTAAATAAATTATATTAGTTAAATGTGTTTTTAATTTTCTAGGAGTAGATACAATTTCGGCACTTATGGATATTTTTTGCATGTATTTTTTAATAAAAATTATAATTTAAAACCTTAATATTAACAAACATGCTGAACTTATCGTTAAATCTAATGAAAAGTCGGCTAGCTTTGTGTTGGATTAAGTACCAAATAAAAAAAATAATTACCGCTTACAATAAAAAACAATCCAGCTAATCAGTGACTTTAAGCAATGATCACTGATTTTAATTGTTTGTGGTCACCAAACTATCGTTATTTTGGCACAACATTGTTTTGTTGCTTTATATTTTGCTTTAATATGCAGATGTGTAAACTTTATCTTAGAAAAATAATCTTCAATTGTCTGTTTTCAAAATTTCTTAGAATGTTTCTCTTGAATCATGCAGTTCAATCGATTCCTTTTTATTGTTAGGACTATTCTTCAGAAATTTAATTTCAAACTATTTTGTAAGGAGCCCGGAAAATTTGATGGGTCTTGGGCCTGAATTTGTCTTGATCGGTCCCTGTTTAAAACTCAGCTGATTCTAATTAAATCGTATAATGTTTGCCGAAAATCTTCACTTTTTTTAACAACTGCTGACTCTAAAGTTTCAAATTTATCCGGCGTTTGCTGAGCATTTACACTTTGCTTTTGAAAATTTATCTGATTCGTATGTTTCCAAATCATACAGTGCTTTCTGAACGCTTAAATTCACTTAGAGCATAGAGAATTTGAGTACATATAGGCCTTAGTTAAATGAGGAAAACAAAAAAGAACAAAAACTAAAAAAAAATAAATAAAAATGAAAACAGAAAAATATATTTAAAAAAACATTAAACAGAAACGGAACAAAAAAAACTAAAAAATCTTTGTGTTTAGTAAATAAAAATAAAAATTTTGTTTTGATTTTGTTTGCTTGACATAAATTCAATATTTATGCGTTAAACTGTAATTGATTTGAAAAATATTTTTTTTTCTAAAACTTTTACATTTTATTTCCTTTATATGTGTAAGTATAAATTTTTGAAAGCATCTCAAGTAACATAATTCTTAAACTTATTCAACCAAATTTAAAATTTTAAGATTTGAAATGCAAGGGATTTTTTAACTAAATTTAATTAAAAGCATACTCTATCTAATATCCATATTTTTTTTCAAAATTTTGGTTTGAAATTTGGAAAAATAAGGTATGCTGTAGATCCACAAATAAAGTCTAAAAACCAGGTTTCGAGCATCAAAATTAAGAAACGTCGTTTTATAAGTCCTCAGTTTCCTTAAGAGCCCTTTTTGGACAGAATTATTAAAATTTCTTCGTATTAACCTTTATAAAAGTGATTGATTGATGGTCTTTAAAATGTTTTGTTCATTTTTATTCATTGAAATGAGTCCTGCTGAACCTACTTTTATGAAGTTTAAAATGTAAAAATTCCGTCTAAATTGACAGTATTATTAAAGTCTTAAAGTAATTAAAATCTGTTTAATTACTTTCAGAAATTATTTAAACAGATTTAAATTTTACAAGTCTATAATTATCTAAAATCATAGCTTAAGTACGTCAGAAATTAGCGTTTTTCGTCTTATGGGACCCCTTGAAACACTTTAAACCAAATATTTCTCTTAAATGATATTATGGAATATAAAGTACAAAAAATACTTACACGTATAAGAAATGTTCTTTCGAATGTTTCTTACTAACTTTCTAATGTTCTAATGAAAAACTCCTAATGTTATTTACAAACATGTTATTTAAACTCCCCTGGAATTTATTTAAATAAATCCCACAGGGGTAAAAAATTGTTAATATTGCCGTAATGCTTGGTATTGACCTTTTTGGTAGAAAAAACAATAAATCTGATTTATAAGAGTAAAGTATAGGATATTTAAACTATTAATTTAGTAATTTTTTCGTTCATATTACATTTGCCGGAAATATTTTTTAACAAAATTATCGTTTTTATTACATAAATTTTGTAAAAATGCAAGCTGAAAGGTATATTTAACCGAAAAAATGTTTTTCATTCCATGCTCAAAGGTATCATAATAAAATTACCAAATTTTATCACATATTATCAAACAATATTTTTCTGTTAATTTTATCGAAATTATTATCAAAGCTCTTTGCTAAAAATTACCAATCGTTTTGAAGTGCCCATACAGATAGAAATTTGGTAAACGGTCTGGTAGTTTCGACCATTTTCTGGTAGTTTTGACCATACTCTTTTTCTCAGTGCAGGTGTTTGTTAAATTAGAATAACAAATGTTAGAACGCTACTATCGCTTTTCATTCAATACTAATGGTAAAATTGAGAGACAGTTTGGCATGGAAAGGCTTTTTAAATATGAGAGCACTCACTCATGATTTCACAGAATAGATGTAAATTGAAAATGAAAATCGCATTATCGCGCACATCAACCGAAACCTAAGTCTACGCAACAGGTAGAAAAGAAACAGCGACATTATCAATATCGATTTATTAAATGTTACGTCCCAAAATTGTTTTCGCTCTTTAGTTCAGAAATCACCTACTTTCTTCTGAAGGACAATTGAGGAGAAAAAATTATCTTAATTTTTTTATTAGGTTGAAATTTTCCTAAATCATTTGCTTTAAATATCGTAATATGATCAATTACTTAAGAAAATAAACTAATTAATGACTTTTTCGGCTCTAACTCTTGTAAAAAGTGACAGCAACTTAGAATGGATTTTTGAGCACCTTCTAGGAAGTTTTTAGCCAATTTATTTTAGAAAAATTTTTAATTATGGTTTTTAGACTAAATAATTAATGTGAAAGTAGCTAAAATGAAGGGTGACAAAATGTACATAAATGTGTGTAAATAAATTTTGGGTTTTTTGTGGTGTAGTTTCGTTAAACTGGAGTTTGAATTTCGTTAATCACTTACTTCTGGCATCTTGTACAATCCCATAATAAAACTCGTTCGAATCAAAAGTTCAAATTAATATTCAACAAATTTGATTAAATGAACAACGGGCTACTAAATGCTATCTGTAGTTACTCATATACGTTGCATGAGTAGAGTGATTGTATGTGTAGTTACTTTTATATGTAACATGTGAAACGTGATTGTATGCATAATTCAACTGAAATCTGAACAACATATTATAATTTGTTCTGTCACCTTTTTCTCTATACACCTCAAAAAAGTGATTGTTGTATATTTTTTTATTAACTAAGTGCCTTTATTAACATTCTTTGTAAACATCATACAAGTAATATAATATAATATAATATAATATAATATAATATAATATAAAATATGTTGTCTTGTTTCTCCAGCTTAAAAATTTTTCTTGCATCTTTCCGCCAACCTGTGCTAAGCCAAATCTTTCTTTGAGTTGGCATGATGTTTCAACAAATTATTATTATTATTATTTATTATAATAATAATATGCCTTAGCAAAACTGAAATTTTTATTATTTTTTTTAAAAGGCGCTTTGGTTTTAAACTATGAAACATAGCATTAATTCGAAGTATAATCATGCTGATGCTAGCACACAGTAAAGTAGTATGATTAACACATTTTCAATGTGGTACAATAACATAAAATGTCTTAAAAAAACTGAAAAGTTAATTTAACCGAAAGAAAGTTTGGTGTCCCAGTACTGTTAAAAAGCCAGATAGTTTTGGCTTAAGTACGAGCATACTAATTAAACAAGAATGTTAGATTAATGTTTAATATGTTAACTTATGTTTATTACGTTAGCCTATGTTTACTGCGATGTTAACTTATGCTCAGTAAGCGAGAAGAGTTATTGAGCATTTCGAAGCGATCCACAGAGAACTGCAAAAGTTTTTCTACGGGTTGGTGGGTGATAACAAGCATGAGATGGTAGTCCCTTAATGTACAGGTAGCCGTTCATTAAAAAGAAATAAGTTCTCTTGATCTTCAAATAAAAAAAAGTATTTGAAGTACATTCAAAATTTGAATTCAATAATGGAATTTTGGATAAATATAACATTACTACATATTCTTTTAATTCTATTCATTTAATTAAAAATGGTATTTAAATAGATGTTTCTAGCGACATTAGAATTCTAAGTAATTAGCTTATTTGTATTAAAATTAAAATAATTTCTTTTATAGTATAAATCAACAAAGCAGATATTTCCTTTTTTTATAATACCCAAATCCAAAAATTAAAATTAATATTATCATCATGATTACGAATCAGGATTAATTCCTCGGGGTAAATATTATTTAATAAAACTGTAAAATCTTGAAAATTGAGGACAATCAAATCATCAATAAATCTAAGAACAAATTTAATATTAAGAGTATAATTCTTTTCATAATAGTGCAAAAATAAGTCAGCTAAGAGAGATGAAAAATAGGATGCTTGTGGCATTCTATCAGTTTGAATAAAAATATCTTTTCCATTGTAAAGATAATTATTAAAAATGCTAAAATTTATAAGAATTTCCCAATAATCAAAATCGCAATTATGGATATTTTTAAAATTATAGTAATAATTCGAAAGGACATCTTTTAGTTTAGAAAAAAGAATGCTATTGGAAAGATCCTGGAAATCAAAAGTCGCAATGGAATTAATTTCATTACGTTTAATAATTGCAAAAATCAGTTGATTATTAGTGATAATCCAAGAAAAACCTTCTTTAATAATACTATTAATAATTTTACCTAAGTAGTTTGAGAAAATGGTGCCAGGTTTAGTTAGGTAAGTTTTAGACCCACATGTGATTGGTCTAAATTTTATAGGAATTTTGTGAAATTTAGGAATGATAATTAAGTAAGGAAATTGCATATTACTAATTTCAATTTTTAACCTCTTATTTAAAGTCGCAATTTTTTTAATGACAATGTTATTTAAATTACTAAGCTTATAGTTCTTACTATTTTGTAACTTCGTATTCAAAAGTACAACATAGAGTTCAAAAAAGTTCAACTTCGTATTTAAAAGTTTACAGAAGATTGAATAATTATTATTAGTCTTGCCTATGCGGGTAATTAAAAAAATTTTTCGTAGTTGTTTTGATTGAACAATTTTAGAAAAATTTGTTGAATGGTTATTCTTATTTAAATTTTCTTTATTACTGGAAACAATGCTTTTAAAGTAATAATAAGCAGCCCATTTCCATTCTGCTAACATACCTAAAAGTAAAGGTTTGATATCATTACACAAAAACTATTGAGATAATGAAGAAAGTATTTTAGAATTTTATTAATTGATGTATGGTAAATGGGTCTAAGTTTTATACCTTTTAACATCAGATTCCTAAATTTTCTATAATATTTAAATTAACAGTAATAATATGCTTAAGATGTTTATTAACAAAATCAAAATATTTCTCTTCTTCACAGTGTCATTCATAATCGTAAATATTAATCCAATCCCAAATTTTTGTTAATATCGTTATGATTAAATAAAGTTCTATCAAAAGATTTGTTACATTTAAAGCCTTTAATTATGTTAAAATCTTTCAACGGAAGCAAATTTTTAAAATTTTAAAAAATATTATTAGATTTGATCTTATCGAAAATAAGGTTTGGAAAGTTAATAACAAAATGTAAATTATCTAAATTTTTCTCTTCATTTGGGAAATTTTACACTTTTTAGCTTTTGCAAGATCGAAACAAAGATTTTTGAAGTGTAAATTTATAAAAGAAAAAGTTAATAATATGATATTGAAGCTTATATACATCATTATTCTTAAGGTAGGAAAAAATCTTTCATTGGCTTGATATTATTATGTTTATTAAAATCTTTTTCCATATTAGAAATAAAATTTATGTTTAATTTAACACTATTAAGAGAGTTTCTAATACTTCCTGATACCCTTTTCTGTGATATGAAAAGTTGAGGAGTTATTGTGTGTATATATATATATATATATATATATTGTGTGTATATATATATATAT
>NC_092210.1:73062731-73066382 GCF_043381705.1 Parasteatoda tepidariorum | reverse complement strand
TATATATATGTATAATAGCATACTAAATAAATACAAAAAGGACTAAAAGAAAAAAGACAGAAACGAAGAAAATTAAGAAGAAGAGTATAGATATCTAAAATGATTCAATGATCATTGTATCATTAAATTCACATTTGATAACTAGAATCAGAAAATAATATAGTTTTAGCATCAATAGACATGCTGTTGCCTTAAATTATAGGTTTGCATACGAAACCCATGGATGAAAAATTTCATTTAATCTTAGAATAGTTCTTAAGAAACCTTACCAGCAAGCATGAAAAATATAAGTTAGAAAATAATACAATTTAAATTTCCTTAAAATTAACAATATATTTCAATCTCACTTTTTTATAAAATACCATTTGATTAAATGCAAATAGAATTATTAGATCGAAAGATATTTCATCTATTCGAAATTATGTGAATGATAGAAACGACATTACGAACGCTCAACAAAAGCAACAATTTCAATTTCTCACAAATGCAAATAAATTAACGCTTTTTCCATAAAATACGGGAAAAATTAAAATACTGAAATAGGTTTCTTATTCGAAATTATGTGAATGACAGAAACGACATTACCAACGTTCAACAAAAGCAACAATTTCAATTTCTCAAAAATGCAAATAAATTAACGCTTTATCCATAAAATACGGGAAAAATTGAAATACTGAAATATGTTTCTTATTCAAAATTATGTGTTTGATAGAAATGACATGAAAAACATTTAACAAAAACAACATTTTCAGTTCCTCATAAATAAAAGTAAGAAGTTACCTTGTAGCGGAAAAGGATTATTCTACAGAGATTATTCTTGAATTGAGCTGTCTTAGAGTGCCACAAACAATTGTGGGAAGTTCACTAGCTTGTGATCGTAGCTAGTTCCCTCTAGTGGATGTCGATATCTACCCTATGAGGAAAGACTTTTCCCATTCATTTCGTTAATATAGAATTTAAACAAATACAACTTGTCGTGGGAAAAAAAGTGGAAAATATCTATGAAAAAGCATCTGATATTCTTAGAGAAAGAGTAAACGTTTTCAGAATAAAGTTGATTTGCATTAAGGATGTGAATTCTTCCCAGTGCCTGAGCAAAAATTTCGATAGATTTACATTCAAATGTAAAAAAAAAACTTTTTTTTCCTTATCTGAAAAAATCAACTTATTTGTTTTAATTACGACAAAACATAGTAGTTGAGCCGCGATGGCTGAGGGGATAGAGCGTTTGCTTTCTAATGCGGCGAACAGGATTCGAATCCCAGTCGATACGAATTCCGCATTGGGCTTGCGCCGACCACAGCGCTGACGTGAAATATCCTCAGTGGTAGACGAATCATGGGTGAGAGTCCCTTTTCCGTCAGGCTAACCGTGGGAGGTTCTCGTGGCCTCTCCATGTGACGCAATTGCCAGTTAGCTCCATCAAAAAGTCCTCCACGAAGGCAAATTTCTCCCAATACTCGATCCAGGAGTTCCCTTATCTTCTGGATTTTTTTTTTATTTTTTATTTAAACGACTTAAAACTCCTCATGCACCACAAAGTATAGCATGAGGCTTACAGTTGTAAGTAAGCCTCATGCTATACTTTGTGGTGCATGAGGAGTTTTAAGTCGTTTAAATAAATTATAAAAAAAAAAAAAAATCCAGAAGATATCTTCTGGATTGGGCTCAAAATTACTAGGCTTAAGTATACCTTTAGTTTATTCTTTAATTTTAGTTCAGTTGCACAATTTAAACTAAAGAAATTGGGAACAATGGCCTAATCTGTATAGATAACAATGTCAGGCGCTTGAAAAAATAAGAGACAGAAATGTTTATGCATATTTTAGTTATGCATTTAGTTGCACACAATAGCCTCTAAAATATTAGTCATATCAACTTTGTTTCTATTTGTTTTAATTGAGCATGAAAACTGAATAAGTTTTAGAAAATGAATGCGGGGCAATATAAAATGATTTTAATTAAAAAGGATTTTTGTATGATTCTTGATAGGATTTTGTAATTAAAACAAGATCAGAAATTTTAAAAAAAATTTAATGAATTTCTAGTTTTTCAACCTAATATTGTTATATAGTATCAGGGTTTATCTAATTATCAAATTAAAGTAAATTTTTAACTTGTTTTTAAAGGCGAGTATAATTTTTATGTGCTAATAAACTGAAATTTTCCAGTAGTTCGTTTATCACCATGTATTTTGTCATTACCCTCCATATTCTTACAAGTGCGAGGAATTCTAATACTTCTGTTAACATTTATATAAAAGCCAGTTTTAGTCAAAATAAAAAAAAACTGCAATATTCAGTTATCTAAGAAACAAATGATTTACTTTTACAAAATTGATTCAAGGCAACTATTGCCCCAAAAAATGTAATTAACTTTTATACAAATTCATTTAAATAAATGAAAATTAAATATAATAAAAAATATCCAAGATATCTAGGTTGTATTTAAGTTATCCATCTTTTAAGTTATTTAGTTACGAATTAGTGAAATTAAATCCTAAATAACTATATTATATTCTGAAAATACTTTGACATTTTATAATAAACTAACAACATTTACCAGCATTCAATCACATTCGTTCACTCCCACTAAGTTCTATAAAGATCGTTGAATTAAAATGTCGTATTTAAAATGAAACTTCTTATTAATTATAATTTTAACCTTGTTACCTTGCGCACATCAATTTTTCTTGTTAATATCAATTGTCCTCAATTTACCACTTAATTATCATTTAATTCACCATCTTAATTTTCTAACATTCAATCAAATTCGTTCACTCCCAATAAGTTCTATAAAGATCGTTGAATTAAAGTGTCGCATTTAAAATGAGGCTTCTTATTAATTATAATTTTTACCTTGTTACCTTGCGCACATCAATTTTTCTCGTTAATATCAATTGTCCTCAATTTACCACTTAATTATCATTTAATTTACCATCTTAATTTTCCAACATTCAATCACATTCGTTCACTCCCAATAAGTTCTATGAAGATCGTTGAATTAAAATGTCGTATTTAAAATGAGGCTTTTTATTAATTATAATTTTTACCTTGTCTCCTTGCGTACATCAATTTTTCTTGTTAATATCAATTGTCCTTAATATACCACTATTTTAATTAAGTAATTATTTTATTTTCTTTTTTTAGTGAAATTTCGTTTAAATATTTTTACAGTTTTCTCCTTTGCGTATATTTATTTATTTTTTGTTTTTATTTATTTATTTTGTATAAGACCCCAAAAAGCATAAAGATAAAACAGCAAAAACTTTTTGCTTCTATTTCCTGTCTTTAAGAGTATTCCATACGGCATGCTTGACTTTTTTGAAAAAAATGTTTGTGCGAAACATGTTGGGAATCGAAAACTACATGTGTAATAATGTCCTGCATGCAAAATACATGAAAAAAATGGGAATATATTATGCAAAATATTTAGAGAAGGAGAGAAATTTATCTTTTGTAGCTACATGTTTTAGTTCAAAAATGGAAAAAAAATCTTCCAGTTGAAAATATACATTTCCTTCTACTATAAGTTCTAATTTATCTGTTTAAAAAAACAAAATTTAAATTATTTACTGAGATCATAGAAAGTTCTGGAAGGATTGATTAAATGGTTTATGATAGTTTCAATTGATATATATATATATATATA
>NC_092210.1:73046315-73060559 GCF_043381705.1 Parasteatoda tepidariorum | reverse complement strand
TATATATATATATATATATATATATATATAACAGTTGTACAGTGGGTAAAAAAAAATTAAATAAAACAGACCACCCTGAATAACTTTTGATCTAATGATCTGATCTTCACGTTCTTGGACTCTATCTTAATGGCTCAAGGGAGTGACTTCAAACACGCTAATTATCTAGTATAGACTATATTTTAAGTTACAAAATCAGGCACAAAAATGGACTATCTCTGGATGAGCATACCATTTTTTCGACTGATTCAGATTTTTGATCCCCGAGATGTAGGGGGTAATGTGGGATATGGTTCCCTTAATTTGAGGAGAAGGATGCAAAATTTAGACCCTTTAATGATAGTTTTATTTTTTTACGTATTTTGCCATATCTCAAAAACTTTTTAAGCGAATTAAAAAGTTTTTGCTCATAATTATAATATTCGTTTAGCGAAAAATAATTTGAGGCAAAATATAACTTTTAGTAAGAATCTATTGCACATTCGTGAGAACGGGACTTCGAATCCAGTCGGTCGAAGACTCCCCGTGTAGTAGATGGTGACAGGTGCACATTAAATCGGTGGGGTCACAAAGACCTCCATGTTCTTATGACAAATTATGCCACAGCGGCCACTGAATTGGAGATTGATCGTTCTCTAATTCAGGTCAAAATTACGATCTGTAGATGAATGAATGTATGCATGAATGGGTCCGCCCTATAAATGAGTGTGACGTATGGGTGTAGCAGAAGTCGAATTCTTGGCCATAGATGACTCCACTGGAATCAATCTCACCCGTTGCCTTAATGGCCAACCACAACAACAACAGTAAATGTCTATTATTATTATTTTATTTAATAATCGAAGAAATGTTTTTGAATTGCAAGGTATAAAATTTTTTACATCAATTTTAAGTATCTAATTTTACATGATAATATTCAAAATTTGAGCGAAATTGGTAGCTTAGTTCCTGAGAAATCTAATTTTAAAACTGCCACTTTTTTTAAAATTCGATTTCAAAAATTCAGAATATTTTCAATTCGCTTAAGAAGTTCTTGAGATATTGCAAAATAGGCAAAAAGTAAAATTAACATTAACAGGTCCAAACTTTTGATCACTTTCCTGACGAAACTATAGGGACCATATTTCCCAGATTGCGGCTAACCCCTATATTTTGAGGCTCAGAAATCTGAATCCGTTGAAAAAAAAGGCATGTTTATACAGAGAAAGTACGTTTTTGTGTCTGATTACGTAATTTAAAATATCATCTGCACTAATTAATGAGCATATTTAAGGTCCCCTTCCTCAAAATATTAAGATTAAGTCCTAAAACATGAAGAGCAGATGGTTAGATCAAAAGTTATTTAGGATGGTCTATTTACTTTGGTATGTTGTATATTAAGTGTTTCTCTTGAATAATTTTGCATTTTCATAAAAATAAAAAAACTCAGTTACGAAGTAATTGTATAGGTTAATTTTTGATCCATTTTGAAATGGTTGTAGAATTTTCAAACATAGCCGAGGTTTTTGCATAATGTCATGTCAATTATTGGTCACGGAGCTTTCTTTTCTTTTAGCTATAACATGCATATACGATAGTTATGGCTTCGAAAAGTGCGTGAGGAGGAAGCAGTACAGCACGTAATGGAGCATTTGGAATGAGTTTTCCATTTTTATCTTACGACAGAGATGGAATGGGACAAGTGATAAAATAGTTCGTCTACCAACTTTTGGAACTAAGTTATTTTTGTTGCAGTTGTAATAAAAGAACTGCTATTTTCGAAAATACGAAAATCCTGAATTTATGAAAATAATTTCATAATTTTAAATAATTGTAATAAGATACTATCCTTCTCGATGTGTATATAAATAGCAAATATTAAGTGCAAACATTGTGGAAAGTATTTCATTATCAGCATTTATTATTTTTGTAAATTTCATCTCTAGATTCATAAGTGAGAAACATATTATTTAGCCAGACCATTAAAAGTGTCTTCAAGCTGTGCATTTTGGAGCACTGCTTAAATCTCGTACAAAATGCTAATGTGCAAATACTTTTTGATGAACTTGGTACTTTTTTGTTAGCACGCAGGTGTATGAAAAATTTCGTAGTTTCTAGAGTTGGCTAATCGAAAGTGTTTTTTCACCATAGCCTAGAAATAATTTTATGACTTCTGTTTCCTACTATGCTCAAATGTACGGAAATCATACTTATAATGGTTTGTGTATTTTAATGGCTACTTGACAGACTTTAAATTATTATTAATATTCAGTACATAGAGAGCTTTGACAGTGTCGTGGACATCTCTTGAAAATAGTTAAAATTGAAATCAAAGTACTTCCGTGCGTGCAAAACCGCGGGCAATAGGTAGAGGGAGAAAAAATTTGGTTAATATAATTGTTTATAACTAATTACGGAGTTAGGATTGGATGAAGGGTTGAAGAATTAGAATATTTAAATACAGTTGTGCCGTGGATTCGGCTTGGTTACAATTAAAATTTATATATTGTACTAGATAAACTTGTAAGTTAACCAAGATGGTTTCCAAAGGTGCCTAGTGTACTTAAGTTTCTTCAAGACACTTACTAAATTTAGAAATTGATTTATTATAATTTTTTTTACCTTAACCTTGTGTAAGAAAAGCTGTTTTGATAGCAATTTGAATTTACTATAGAAGTATACTATTGACTATATGAACTTATCATGGAAATAATAATAATAATTAAATTTATATAATATTAAGACTCATGTTAAATGTAAAAAATATTACATAGTGTTGAATATAAGGAAAATATTCCTATTATGTACCGACTAAACCAAATCACACAGAATTTGTTTTAATTATTTAAATATAGTTTATCTCATCAGTCCTATAATAGCTTAGTTAAATATTTCGTTTATTATTTCGGCAAAGATTTACGTATTGTGATCTGTGGCAGAATATTCTCCAAGACTTGGGAGCTTCCGGGTAAGGAACCAAAAAATAAAAAAAAAAAACATCACAGTACTAACTTGAAGTTATTACCTGTTATTGTCAAATACCATTTATTGATCTTTTTTATGTCATTCATGATGTCAAAATGTCATATATGATGCTAAAATGATGTCAAAAATAGGCTTGTGAAAAAGAAATCTTTAATGCTTAAATAGTTTTACAAATATCTTAATTTAAGTTCTAAAAAAAGACCCCGTACTCAATTGATTTCTTTTATAAATATTTCGTCGCAGAGGACTTTAACCAGTTTGCTAACAGAGTCTTTATTTGTGTAGTCTTTCTCGGATATCACCCTGTGAACTGTCACCTTTCCACTAACCATCTGAAAAGAATAAAAGAGGACATTTCAATAAAATAAAACGAAGAAAAAAATAAATTTATATTAAAAAAGGGGGTCTTAAAGACTAAATATATTTTTACAATTATTTTAATTATTATCACCATTATTTAATAATAATAATAATAATAATAATTATTATTAACATCTGAAACACGTAAAAAAGAAGTAAATAAGGATAGAAACAACTTCTATTTTTGCTGGCATATTACAAGAAAACAATTTAGATGAAGGAGAACAGCAATAAAAGTATTAAATTTGTTGTATTTTTTGATATATAGTGCGCAATATAAAAGAATAGACCTCCTTTAAAACTCTGGATCTGATCGTATTTTCACGTAGATGGATGCCATCTTAATTACATCTAACTACCTGACATCTAGTTCAAACCTTAAATACGCTGATTGATTTGCGCCGAAGATATTTTGAAATTACAGAATCAGACATGTACATTCTCTAAAATAAACATGGTTGTTTTTAGAAAAAATCAGCCTTTTGACCAGCAAAATATGGGAGAGGTAACCATAATCTAGAGAATATGATCTGGTCCTAATTGTTTAACCAAGAGTGTGATCAAAAATTTGAGCTCTTTAAGTTTTACGTATTTCGATATACATCTTATTGCTAATTGTTTAAAAAAATTTTTTTTACAAATGTACAACTCATTAATCAAAACCTCAATTATAATTACATATAATTATTAATATTTATAATTGGGTATAATATGAAAAAAACATAACTACTTCCACTGCGAAAATTTTACTAGGAATAACATTTACCTTTTACTTTAATTAATAAGCTGAGTTCTTAATATGTTTACTAATTTCATAAACTTAGATAAAGCAACAAAATAAATTATTTCAAAAGGAACTAGACTAATACAATTCCAACCTGCCGAGTAGCGACTTATAACAAGACACTTCATTTAATGTTTACTTGTTGCTAAAAATCAGGTTCGCAGAAAATGCTGTTTACTAGTTAAATGTAGTAGGAATAACACAACCTGTGACGTAGGCTATAGTATACCCAATTATTAATTATTTTAAATTGTTGCACGCCGGTACGAGATTAAATAAAATAACTTAGTTGTCTCTGCATGGCAACATTTTTGCTTGTAAATAAAGGTAGATGGTGTTCTTTCAAAAATATACCGAAAATGTGATTTAATTACCTTTACGCGAAATAACATCTGGTGCTGAAATACTCATACGAATCAGCGACTTGGAACTACGCCAGAAATACTGGCTAGTTATTTACGACACTTTTACTATCACGAACTTTGTTTCCACGGAAGAAAAATGGCGACGAAAGAAGAACAAGTGTCGCAATTGAAGTGGAAACGAAAAACTATTCGAAGTAACATAACTTGTTTCCCAGCTGAGATTAACAACATGACAGGCGTTACGTCGAATGAAGATGTAGAATATGCGGTAAGTCGTTTAACAACCATCTTAAATGAAATGAAAACGGTTGATAATGAAATCCATGTTCTTTTTACGGATGACGAATACGAACATGACATTACCCAATGTGAAACTTATACAGAAAGCGCTGAGCGCGCAATTTTTAAAGCCAGAAAAAGCATCCCAAATAAATTATCGCCAATTATTAACGCCAGCTATAATCCTAATTTGGGCACTGAAAATGTCAATTTGGCGACTAATTCGGTTACTTATCCATCACTTGCTGGTCAGATGACACCTGTTAGCTCAACACAATGAAACTACCGACGATTAAGTTAGAATCATTTGGAGGTGAAGTTGAAAATAGGCAAAGTTTTTGGGAACAATTCCAGTCTTCTGTAGATTCCAATCCAAACCTTTCAACTATTGACAAGCATGTGTTCTTAAGAGGTTATTTGCAAGACGAACCAAGACGTTTAGTTGATGGTATCAGTATTGTTGCTGCCACATATGAAACCACTAAAAATCTCCTAATGGATAGATATGAGGACAGAAATAGAATTATCCAAGCACATTTGGACTTTCTGGAAAATCTAACACCAGTACGCAACTCATCGGCAACAGCCCTAAATGAAACCTACATTGAATGTAATAGAAGACTGCAGGCCCTACGCGCACTTGGTGAGGACATTGACAGTTACTGTCGTGTATTAGCTCCAAAATTACTACGAGTGTTTCCAGACGATACTTGTAAACAGTGGATCATTCATGCCCACAGAGAAAAATTGGCTGAAGGAAACATAACGAAAATGATGATGTTCTATGACAAGAAGTGCAAGAAGCATTAACTACGTCAAAAATAAAAGGTGATGTTAGTGGACCGTTTATTCCAACTACTGCCTTTAACGTAAATACTAAGTCCACTTCTGAACACAAGAGAAATAATTATATCCCTTTTTGCCCCTTTTGTGAATCTTCTGGTCATTGGGCTCAGAAATGTGGAACCATAACTGACTATGACACTCGCATACAAAAGCTAAAAGGCTCTAACCGTTATTTCTTGTGTACTAATAGAGGACACAGAATGACAAATTGTCGTCGCAAAGACACTGATCGCTGCACAAAATGCAAGAAGAAACACCACGTATCCATTTGTTCGTCTGCACTAAACACTGCGATCCAAAATAGTGAGGTTCATCACATTAACATACCTAAAACTAGCTTTACCCATTTACAAACTGCACGCGTATACGTTACTGGCCCTGCCCCCACAGGTCTAACGAAGTTAATCCGATGCATTTTGGATGGAGGCAGCCAAAAAAGCTTTGTCGATGCAAACATCATTGACAAACTGAAACTCCCAATTGTAAGCAATGAGCAACTAAACGTATACGTTTTTGAATCTCCCAGTACTTCACGAAACATGCGAAGATGTGTGCAACTTTCCCTTTCAAGTTTGTGGAACAAAAACTCGATTTCTATAACATCTTTCGAAAGTTCCAACAGATATACCTCACACCTTGCTGATGTTGTTCGATTTACTCGGAGCCGAAAACTTTAACACCTGCAGACCCTCCAGGAGACGACAGCTTACCCATCGAATTGCTCATTGGTGGCAACTATTATTGGCATGTGGTCACTACGGAACCCCCGATTAAAGTTACAGAATCTCTTGCCATAGTACCCTCTATTTCTGGATGGTACCTTAATGGGTCACGAACACACACTGCCATCAAACATGATTCATCAGTTCACCATCTTTCTGTTCAAATTTCTGGTGATTGTTTGGACGACGATGTGCACTGCTTGTGGGAGTTGGGATAGTATTGGTATTAAAGACACTCAAATTAGGAACAAGACTGTTCGAGAGAATGAAATTATGAGAGAATTTCAGTAAACCTACCAAACTGTGGGAAACCGTAGAATTGTGTCTCTTCCTAGGAAGCCTACAACATCAATTTTGTCTACTAACATAGCTACTACCGAAAAACGCTTGGAGTCTCTTCAGAAGCGACTTGCATCTAATGATGCTGTGAAGAAGGAATACGATAGTTGTATGCTAAACTACATTGTACAAGGACACGTTGAAGTTTGCGAGCTAGAGCCTTCGAACTTAAACACTGTATTTTACCTACCCCATCGTGCTGTCAAAAAAGTGAAACTTAACGAGACCAAATGAAGGATTGTGTTCGCTGCCTCATCACATGATCCAGGAAAGCCCTCACTGAATGACACTTTAGAAATCGGTCCAATTCTTTTACCTGAGACGATTGGTTATCTACTCAGACTGCGAATGCACAAATTTACAGTCACTGGTGACGGAAAAAAAGTCTTTTCACAACTAAGTCTACACGAAAGAGATTCCAAAAGATTTTTCTGGTACAGACTAACACAGGACAAAAATAACACAACTTTCACGGACGAAATAATTACTTACAGATTACTCGTCTACCTTTCGGACTAGCACGCAGCCTCTTTCTGTTATGTGCTGCAATACGCAAGGTGGCTTCAAAGCACGTACATGAATATTAATTTAGGTGTACAAAGTCAGCGTTTACAAATGGTTATCTTTAACATAGTGACAGCATATACCCAAGTCATGACATATTTTAAAATGATATCGTTAAAAAGAGTACCAGATCGTCGGAAATTAAAAACTATATAAATTCAGATAGATATTCGCATGGGCGAATACAATGAGGTGTTTTGAGCCAAAAATGAAAGCGAACAAATATTAATATTAGAAGCCAAATTTAGCGATAGAAATGGCGGTCTGACACTCTAAGCCTGAATTAGTGGAACATCGGATTTCAAACACTCAAATATGAAATAATAGGCCTCCCGGAGGCCGGAAGAGACTAACCAGAGATGCCTTAAAGCTGCACACGCTGGAATTAATTGACTTCGGGGTGGAAAAATAGATTTTTAATTCTTTTAGAAGATATTTTTTGGGATTCCAATGGAGATGATGCTACAGAGGTGGGGATCTAGATCAGGTTCCTCATTACTATCAACATATGCCCACGATCTTGATTGTGTTAGTGTGTTGCGTGCATGATCCAGTATTGTGTTTGGAACAACATCATTGACCGTCGCCAATAGCTCATTGATGTAACGTAAACAAACTAACCAAACTGAAATTCGTGCGTATTAATCTTGCAAATCGTGAAAAATCTATAAAGGAATACTTATTTCGAGTTGATTCTTAAATTACGCAATTCATTTCGATGCAAAATAATGTATATACCTGAGAAAACTGCCTCTTGATTTTAGTGACATCATTCGCAAGCGTTTTCATTGGATCTTCAATAAGTAAGATATCTCTTTGTAGTCTTCCCGAGGGAATATAAGACTGAATAATTTTGTCTTTCTGAACAAATTGAGAAATGGCATCACTCAATTCATCTTTGTTCATGCTATCTATAGAGGTTAAAAAGTTTGTCACACATTTCACTCTTTGTTCATAAGTTTCAGCTTTGATTAATTCGTCTTTCAGCTGAAAAACAAGCAAGGCAAAAATATTAAGTTATGAAGTAAGTAAATATTTGTTAAGAAGGAATATTTGAGAATCATTCCTTTGAAAAAAATAATTATTTTATATTATTTTTTAGTCACTTACATATTAATGATGAAGGCAAAAGCTAAAAATGTCAAAAGCAAAATTAAAATATTTGTACTAGAATTACTATAAAATCATCATGAACTGTGCAGATAAAATAAAATCATCATGAACTGTGCAGATAAAATGAAAGAAAAGAAAACACATCTGTTTGTGGTTTTTTAGACAAGCTTAAGTCCTTAGAGAAGGGTTCAAAAGGAACCATAATATTAAATTGTGTGTCAGGAAACGTTGTCTGTTGTTGAAACAGAGAGATCTAGTCTCCCAGTTAGCTTATTAATTAGATCAATACAAAAACTTGTTCGCATTAGAAAAAGTGCAAATAGAAAGATTTTGTTTCTCCCTCCGTTTGGCTTCCACTTTCCATTTAAATAGATCACATTTCTAGAGAGTAATAACTTAAACACTGCTTTACTATTTTTTTATGAACTTAGCAGATTTGGATGCTACTTAGAAAATGCATTTATACTTTTTTAAGGACTTGACAGCATTTGATGCTACTTGAAAAATGCATTATTGCTTTTTTATAGACTTGACGTATTTTGATGTTACTTAAAAAATGTCTTACTAATTATTATTATTATTATTTTTTGAACTTGACAGATTTTGGTGTTTAAAGCATCATACGCATAACCTTTTAGTTTACTCACCGTGTTGTTATCAATGGAAGAAAACTGAGCTACAAATTTGAGAAGGGAGTTTACTTCAGGATCACAATTGATTTCATTGTTGTTAACTTTAAGAAGGTTCGCTGTTCCGTCAAGAAGGGTTAGTGTGTTTACGCTTCGGGGATCCTGCTTGGCCATTTCGATTGCTAAACCACTTCCCATCGAATACCCGATCAAGTGAAAGATTCCTCTTGTTTTGGGCTTGATTAACTACAAAAATAAACAGTTTCCTTTAAGACAATTCATGAAAAACTTAAAGACATACAACATTTAGCCTCTACAAATAATTGTTTCATATATTATAGAGTGTTTTTAATAATAATAATGTAAGTGATGCGCTTGTGTAAACATACCATTTGCGTAAAGATAACATTTACTATTCACCTGAATGATGTCAGATGGAAATACTAACCTCTTAACTTCTTAATGCATAGCAACAGCCATAAGATAATATGGATTTGATAAGTTAAATGCGCCACAAAGTATGAACCCGAAAACTTTCAGTATCGATCGAAGAACCAAATTATGAGCAAAATGAAATACAATTGTTATTACACTAATTTGTTTTTGGAAATTACCCTATTTTTTAAGTTTACCCTATTGTGAGAACGCAGTTACAGAAATCATAAAGGCATCTAATTCTCAACATGAATGCATGCCTAAGTAATATTTTTTTCTCACCCAGTCATCCGACATTTTAATCTTGCGCTAATACAAAACCACTAAGGACGATTTAAGATACTGGGCAAAGATACAAAAGACTACATTATACATTGAGCATGGGCGCATAGATATACAATGTCTTTCAATGAAATAAAACCACCTTCATTTTGTGCTGTAAATAAACGCAAAAGAAATGCATATTAGGAAAAGTGTTGGTCAATTTGCACTACCAGCTCCACTTGGACAGAAAAAATTCACACAAGTAGAAAAGAAAGAGAAAAAATTGTTCCGTCGAAATAAAGTTTAATGGCTTTTATGTCCCCCATGTATAACTTGCAATTTTTGATGTTGCTTGCCACACCTGGAGGATTTTAGCATCATTACTACGCAAGGTCTTGAAGATTTTAATTCTGCCAGAGATTGAAAATTCTCCTTTATGGTGTATGCAACCCTACTGAAAAAAGAATATATACGTTTTCTTGGGGATTAAAGTCAGGGCAAAGTGCAGGCCATTAATAACTTCCAGCTTCAATTCCTCAGCATGACTGTATATACAAAAAAGAAGCGATTTCAGTGTGTGGCAGATTTGAGATCAGCCATCGCTGGCAAAGGATTGGTCTTTCAGAAATAGTTAAATGAAATGCAACATCGCATATTTCAAGTCATATGTAGCAGATATTTGAAGGCAATCAGATGTGGCTTTATTTCTCATTTTCCTTCTCCCTTTTTATTCGAATTTTTTTACGGTCTGGGGGGTGGAGCAGGAAGGGATTTACTCCTGGTAAATATGTTTTTGCATGTAGAATTCTTTAGCATGCATATTTAGTTTTCATTGGTTTTCTTTGTGTCCAGTCACAGTACAAAATAATTGTTTCATTTCAGTGGAACACACTGTGAATAGACTTCATTTTAATCATCATAACTTTTAGAATGATTTGTCCCACCTTTTCATACCGTTTTTTTTCTTTAAATGTTTTAAAAATAGAAAAAATTTTGTTCAACTTTTCTGTTTTGTTTGGATAAAATAAAAAGAAAGTTGTTAAAATTTAATATTTTTATTTCCATTATATATTTTTTGCGTTCCATTTTTACAGAAATAAACGAAATTCAAAATTTTCGTTCAAATATAGTTTTTTTTCAAAAATGAAAAAAACAAACAATAAAAACAAAAATGATGTACTTTCCATATATGTCACTTATCTTATATATTTTAAATTTTTTTCTTAGCCTTTAAACCACACTGGTAAAGGTAGTTAATAGAAAAGCAACTTTTTCGTGCTGTTAAAAACTTCTTCCCTATAAATGCCGTTTCAGAAATGCATAAATACTGAGTTACTTTGTCTGAATGTATTCAAAGCATCAATTAAGAATAATGAAAAGGGAAATTTTACGGTTGGCAGTGAGCTGCTTAGAAAAACCGATGTTTATTCTCCCAAAGTCTTAAAATTAATTATAAAATTCGCCAACAGATGATGCTACTGACAAGGAAAAACCTAAATCAACCTTTTTAAAGTAACCATTATCGGCCAAAATATGCATACATTCTAGTCTCCCATAGTAACGAGCGGTTTTTTGTGATTGTTAAAAGGGGTATTGAATTTCAGGCTTTAAAATTTTTTTTTGGACTTAAGTTCAATATATAATGATTTCGATCACCGATTAGATCTAAATTTAAACAAATGTAGATGTAAGCGTAAAAAACAAAAACAAATTGCCAAATATATATATATGAAAAATATAAATAATAACAGTAAATATGTAGTGGAAAAAATAAACAAATTAAAGCAAATGATTTAAGTGTGACAAAAATGTTACCTTTAAGAAATAAGCTGCGAGTTCTTCCATGTTATTGGCTTCAATGTTGTTCGTCCACTGCAATGTGTAAAAGGGCTTTTCAAATGACTTCGTTAACAAAGAGAAAATTCCAACGTCCGTATTTCCTATGTTAACTATGACAACTGGAATTCCGGCTGTAAACTTCGTGAGTTGAAACACAGGTTCGTTGATGGTCATCGATGGTAGTTTTATGTCTGTGGTGGACACAAGATTTGAAGATGGTTTCACGGACGATGTTGCAGTTTCTTGAGCTTCTCGGACTAATTGCTCCAAATCGCTAAATTTCATTTTAAAAACTTCTTGCATGGATAAAGATGAGCCGAAGTGCGTCTCCAGCAAGTTTCCAAATTCGACTGCAAGGAGAGAGTCCAGGCCCATTTCCCCCAGACTCCTTTGTTGCATGACCTCAGTAATTTCTCCGCTTATACCTACAATGCATATCAACAGTTGCATAATCAGTTTTTAAGAAGATCTTTTTATTTTTTGCTTTCTGAGGTATCCCGATATTATTGTCTTTTTTTATTCAAATTAATTATTTTAAAATGTTCACATTTAATAGCTTCAAATAATATTTTATAGAAGCTAATTAACTTTTCATAAAAATTTAATTTAACGTTTTATTTAAATATTTATTATTTTTTATTATTTTATTTAATAATAGTCGAAAAATTTTTGAATTGTAAGGTATACAATTTTTTACATCATTTTAAAGTGTGTAATTTTACATGGCAAAGTATAAAATTTGAGCGAAAGTGGTCGAAACGTTCGAATTTTAAATAAACGAGTAAAACGTCTTTTTTTGCACGAATTATCTTTGGATAAACAATTTGACTGTGTTATTATTTTGATTCTGTATTATTGACATTTATGATTGCTCGCAAAAAATTTCGAGATATGGCAAAATATGCAACAAAATAACAATAATAATAATAATAATAAAATTAGCATCACGGGTCGAGACTTTAAATTGTTCTGCTGATCAAACTATGGGGACCATATTTCGCAGATTGCCACTACCCCCTATGTTTTTGGTGTCAGAAATCAGAATCCGTTGAAAAATAGGTATGTTTATTCAGAGAATGTACGTTTTTTGTCTGAATTCGTAACTTAAAATATCGTCTGCACTAATTAATTAGCATATTTGAGACCACCTCCTGGAATCATTAAATTTTTGCCTGCGAAAGTGAAGATCCGTTCATTAAATCGAAAATTATTCAGGATAATAATTTTTTTTTGCGCACTAAAAGGTTAAGAATAATGAGTCCGTGGTTTTTCAAGCAATTTGTACCATAAAAACCAAAAGTATTGTCCATACCATCAATTTATAAAGGTATTTGTCCCATTGTCAATATCATGCTCATTAAAACCGTTGGCTGCTGTTCGGAAAAATTGCGCATGCACACATTCACCTTTTTGTTTGATGTCCGATGTTCTCGTTGTGTTACTTTGAGCTCATTGAAGACGTAAATTCGAGAGGAGATAGATCTGAACTGTAGAACATGTGGCTAAAGATCTATAATTCGATTTTCAACTAAAGTTCCATCATTACTTTGTGTAGGATATAGCATTATCGTGCAACAGGAGGACTGCACTCATCCGTTTTTATATTTACCATTTAAAGTTTTTTTTTAAAATTACGTATTTGATTTTCTACTTCATACAAACTATTCGCGATCGCAACGAACTATAGGGGGCCATTGTTGTATGAGACGCATACCTGCGATTTCTATATGAACCGTCATTCAGTTACTCTGCAGACGTCTTTAATGTAGCTTGTAGCATTGTATCCTTCCTTCTTTAATGTGGCTTATTAAATTTAAAAAAGAAAAATGTTTGATATCCTTTCTTATACAACCGAAAACAAGATGGTATCTTTTTTTTTTAAAGAAGGAACATCCAAAACACATCTGAAAAATATTTGTAAATAAACAGAAAAAAATATGTATCTTCTTATTAGAGTTAAAACCTAATGCCTGACTAAATTTAATGATATAACCTGAAAGGCTTATTTAAACTTTACATTCCATAGTTTTAAGAATTATATTACTTCAAACATTAAAATAAGCAAAAAGTATACATAAGCTTCATAATTTTATGTAATTTAATTTTGTAAATAAAGTTTTGACAAGTAATTTTATCAAAACATTTTAAGTTTTAATAAAAATCATTATTTAGAAACTGAAAAACGTAAAGTAAAGAATGCTTACGATACAAAACAAAACAAAAAATTCTAAAAATTCATTATATTAAAATAAACGACTTTCATGTTTTTTCTTTTTTAATTCATAATCGTAAGTAGAAAACCATTCCATAGAAAACTATCATCAAGAAAAAAACTACTTAAAAGTAAATTTTTTTATTTTATAAAAATTAACACTTGCCTGCTTTATAAATCAGAAGAATTCCAAAATGATTTCTTCTTCAATTTTTGTTACCATTTTTTAGTGCTACGAAAATGCGTCTTTGGAATTTGCCAAAAATAGAACAAGATGCAATTTTATTTTTTCTGGAGCGAAATATTTTGCCCATTGTCCACCGAAATCCGATAAACTACTTTGATTTTAAATAAAGTGTTTCGTTTTATGATTTGTCACAAAAATTTTAGGTGTAGATTGGCGGCACTTAAAAACAGCCAAATCTGTAGCTGTTGTGGCGTTAATACATAAGTACCGAATTTTTATTCATACTTTTCTGAATCATATTACTTGAAACATTAGAATATGCAAGAAGTATACATAAACACA
>NC_092210.1:72999697-73045865 GCF_043381705.1 Parasteatoda tepidariorum | reverse complement strand
AAACTGGAAACTACTGGCATTCAAATGCTTGGCGTGTTCTGCTTCAATGTTTGGCATGTTCTGGTTAGTTTTTTCAAGTTCTTCAGCTGTTCCTTAGGGAAATTTTGATTTTTATTTGCTGCTAAGAAAATGGCGTCCGTCATGGCCGATGATTTGGATGAAACTAAATGAAAACGTGATAAATTAATATCTGATATTTACAGGCTCACGATAGATGGCGTACTCGAGCGTTGCGATCGCGAATGATGAATTAAATTAAATTTCTTTATGAATTAATTTAAACTATTACTTTTGCCAACCTCAGTTTTTCACATTCTTAGATGCATAAATTTTCCCATGTATAATTGTTTGTTGACATTCCATAGGGCTGTGAAGAAATGTTGCCACAAATGGAAAAATTTAATCCTTGACTATAACAAATCCCAGTTTTATGAAGAAAAGAATTTCTTTATAAAAAATACCATAGAATATCCCTAAGAGATTTTGGCTATAGTAAAATTTTACCATATACGTCTGACAAAAATTTACCGTACGTATATGGCAAAAGTGTATGTTAAAATTTTACTATAACCAAAACCCCATAAGGATATCCTATGGTATCTCTTAAGGACAAATCTAAGGCGAATTTTCCTATGGGTAAAATGGAAATATAATTCTGTTGCCAAAAATTACTATAATCTCGCCATCAAAACTCGTGTTTCACCATAGATATAAATAATTTTATTTAATCACAAAGAAGGTGCTTGGTATATATTTCTCCCTACGTGGTACCCCAAACGCATCAATGCCACTTCTATCTCACTTTGCCCCTTATTTAATCTTAACTGAGATGGACTTGTCAAAACATAGCTGTAGTTGAGTTCTTGAATTCATCGATATACTTATTTTAGAGATATAATGAGTTATTCATAGATGTCGACTTTTGATGTCAATTGTATTATATTTTATGTTCAGTTGTTTTGTTACGTGCCATTAAAAAATAATATATAGCTGAAGTAAGCATTAGAGTGAAAGTCTTAGTAGTTAAATATTTTTGCTTCTTTTGCCGTTACTATCTTCATCACTATTTTCGAAATTGATTGAAATATCAGTTGAGAAAAACAAAGAAAAATAAACAAATTATTTTTTAAATATTATCTTAACTTAAAAAAGAAATATACAGGTATGTATCGATTGGGAGAAAGGAAAAGCATAAATTATTGCTACTTATTGAGCTATAGTAAGCTCAAATTTATTGAAAATTAATTAACTTGGAAAAAATCCCAGTTAAACCAAATGAATATATCATCCATTTGCATATAAATGAACAATTTAAATGTGATACAGCTTTAATAGACGTATAGCCAAAACGTAACACCATATTTGTAAGGTCGTTGAAATAAATTTGCTTCATATTGCAGTTGAATCTTATACAGATATTTCTAAGAGTGTGAGCACAGTGGCCAAATGACTGGCCACCAAACAATTATTTTATTCTTCATTTTCTTTAAATTGCAATTATTGATAATATTTGCTCATACTTTAAAAACAGCTAAGGTATTGTCCCAACATGAGATATACCTGTGTAATTACTTTATGGAACAATAGGTAGCAATACTATAGAATAATATGGCTGAATGGCGCTTAACGTCTTCATCAGTGCAGTAGCTCCGGGCAGTGACACTTGACCTTAAAAACATCAGGGTAGGGTATACCGAACAAATGTAAACCGTGCAGAGACACTAAAATAGCAAACTTAAAGAAAAAACTCAACTGTTTAAAAATAAAATAGCTGCCTGTTAGATAGGTAGATCGCATATTGGGATAATAACAAAGTCGATATAAAAGTAAACGAATGTATTAGTCAAATTTATGGTTGTTTGAACTTTGTAAAATGGGTTGTTTTTGTTTTATGATTTCATTAACGAAAGCTATTATTGATTTTAAAAAAGGGCAGATAATACAACATAATGGCACGATAGTATCTGATATTTAAAAAAAATGAAAATACTAAATTGAAACGCGATAAGGATGAATATAAAAAGCATATTTAACTGAAGATCGCACTAACTTTACAACATCAAAATTACTTAAATCCGAGAGATTGACAAAACGTGATGAGAAAAAACTGAAGCAGATTCTGCAGAAAAATAGGAACATCAGACGACTGATAACTCTAAAATTTACGAAACAGTTCAGTTTAAACTCGGAAACAAAGAGCCCAAAGAGAACGTTTCGAAGAGAGTTTTATATTTTTTTAGTCTTTAAAGTTGATGAAGCATCGAATATAAAATGAAGCGACAAGACATTCGACCAGTATGTTTAGCTTAAAAAACTTTATCTATATTCAATGAAAATAAAGTTTATAATTTCACAATTTTTATGAAAGTATTCAATAAAAACAAATTTTTCTTAACTGTTCATAATATAGATTCATTTAGTGACTTACCCAATATTTTTGTAATTTGGCCCATTAAATCAACTGAATCTCCCTTTTTCACAGCTGTTGTTGCTGCCATATAACTGCATACAACAGGGTGGTCTTCCTGGCAAAATAAGTCCATTGTGTCTAAGCAAGACTTGACGCTTTGTGCAACAACGCCAGCAATCATAGCATTATCTCCCATGTGACGATGTACACCGCCAACCTCCCCAATGATTCCCCATTGTATGGCAAGACCTAAAGCAGCAGAGAATCATTTTCGTAAATTTAAAAAGTATGTGTTTGAGAAAAAAAAAACACTCAAATCTTTTGCATTATAATAATAATAATAATAATATCGTAATAAAGAGTTGTAGGTGCTTTTCACCTGCACAAAAATTTGCTGAAAATAATTCGTCAGTTCTGCAAAAAAAATTTCGTTCACATATTCGCCATGTATCTAAATTTAAGGCTGTTCTTCTAATGCTTTTTGATGTTAATAGCGTTTTTAAGCGAATAATAAGATTTTATTAAGGAATTTTGAGTTTGTAACAATTATTCACGACTATTAGGTTAAGTTTTACCCATCATTAACCAGCGCCTTTTACGTCCTTAAAAAGAAAATAAGTTTTGATGAGAATAAAAAGCATCTACGATAAAATAAATTTAATATTTGAAAAAAAATCGTTAACTTTGTATTTATTAAAAGCATAAAATTATGCTACAAATTGAGGTTTTTTCATTGAGTTTAATGATTTTTATCAAAGGGAGAAAATCTCCCCAAGTTGGGAATATTTTAAAAGATTTAATGATTTTTTTTAAAAATATTTAAGCTCTTTTTCCGTTTTAAAGTTAAAACATTTCATATCATCAGTGTTATAGTATCTGTACACGTGTAAGATTCTACAAAATGATTCCATTCAATGAAATGAAGCAACATTCAATGGATCCCTTTAATGGATTGTTCAGAATTTTCTTAAAATTGGGAGTAATGTAACAGGTTTCGCTTTTATGATTAAGTTTTATTTGACGAACTCAAACTGTGACGATTTCATTTTACTCTGCAAAAACGATCATTCTTAAATCAGTTATACACTCTATAACAAAAAAATCGAAGCACCAAGAACGCACTATGACACGCAAAATCGACGCTCGATCAGGCTGGAATGATGCCGACTGGGGACGTATAGTCTTTAGCGACGAATCCCGCTTCCAACTGTGTTCTGACGATCATCGAAGACGTGTTTGGAGACGTACAGGGCAGAGGGGGATCCTGACTTCCCTATTCCACGCCACACCGGCCCTCAACAAGGCATTATGGTCTGGGGTGACATTTCCTTTGACAGCCGGACCCCTTTGGTCGTCATTAGAGGTACACTTACTGCACAGCGGTACGTCGATGACATCCTAAGACCTGTTCTGCTTCCATTCCTTTTGCAGCACCCTGGGCTGGTTTTTCAGCAGGACAATGCCAGACCACATACGGCACGTGTTGCTATGAACTGTCTGCAAGCTTATCAAACTCTTCCTTAGTCTTCCAGATCACCAGATCTCTCTCCCATCGAGCATGTCTGGTATATGATGGGAAGGCGATTGCATCTGGCACGGAATGTTGATGACCTCGTTCGACAATTGGATTGAATTTGGCAGGAAATACCGCAAGAGACCATCCGGGAGCTTTATCGGTCTATGCCACTCCGTGTGGCAGCTTGTATCCAGGCTAGAGGCTGGCCAACACCTTATTGAACTTTTTACTGTAACTCTGCAATAAATTATTCAATTGTTCTGAAATTTTAATCATTTATTATTCTGTACATTGTCTACCTATTCACAAATTTTCGTTAAAATCAGACAACTCCTTCATGGTGCGTCGATTTTTTTGTTATAGAGTGTATAATCAAAAATAAGTTATTCATTTAAAAAGTACTATTCGTTAAAAAAAAAGCCTAAAATCATTATATTTAAATTGTAAACCATTTATTAATTTAAAAAAAAAGATTAAAGATTTTTTAAATATTTTTTTCTTCAAAAAAAACTGTAAAATTACGATATACTTAAATTGAAAAGAGAGTTAAAATTAATTGCGTTAAATTTTTCATTTAGCGGCTCAAAGAAGTTAAAAGTTTCAACACGTAATTTTATTTATATACCTGAGAGGCCATCTTGCCTTCTTCGCTCACACACTCTCTCCATAACGGAATTAGCATAGCCGTAGTTTGTTTGACCCGCAATACCACGACCACAACTGATGGAAGAAAAGCACACAAAATAGTCTATTGAAGGGCAATATTTTCTAGAGAATTCGTCTAAATATCTTGTTGCTATTGCTTTAGGTGCACAGACTTCTTCAAACTGCATCGGCGTTTGTGTTTCCATGAAAGCATCTTTCAATACCTATAATTAATACATGTATTTTTTTTTAAATTGCCATATTTTTAAAAAGAGCATTAAGAAGCTCTTTACTTATATGCCACCGTTTTAAATTCAAGAAAAAAACACGCTGCACTCTTAAAATCTGAAAAAGCTTTCGTTAACATTGTTCTCGAATCTAAGCTGAAATTAATTTTGATAAAAAAGAAACAGTAAATTTTAATTAAAAATTATGAATGTTTTACTGATTTATAAAACATATAGTAGGAATTATGGATGGTGCAACATCATTATTATTAAAGGGCATTTTTTGCGCACTTTTTGTTAAAATTTCCGATGATTGTTTTTGAGTAAATTGAATTGTATTTCGTTGATATAGCACTCAATTTCTTACTTTAATTATTGAGTAATAGTGAACTTATTTGCATAGACGTTATACTTCAGCAAACAACGTTCTCAGTTTTCTATTTCAGAAATTAAGTGATGGTGGTCTTTTGCATAGACCTTATATTTCAAGAAATATCGTTAGCACAACGCTCAATTTGTATTTTTAAAGGTTAAGTGATCGTGGACTTTTTTTGCATAAACCTTATACTTCAAACATCGTTTTCACAATGCTCAACTTGATCTTTCAGAGATAGAGCGATTTTGGGCTAGTTTGAATAAACCTTTGATTTCTAAAAACATCATTTTGCTGCACTCAATTTATTTCAGAAATTGAGTGATCGTAGGCTTTTTGCATAAAACCTTATGCTTCAAGAAACATCGTTGATATAGTTCTCAATTAACCTTTTTAAAGATTAGGTGATCGTGAACTTCTTTGCATAAAACTTTAGATTTCTTGCAAAAAGACCAATGGATAAAGTCCAACAGCCAATGATCTGAGCAGACAATTTTGATCACTGAATACGACCACGGAATTTCACAATAAAGCTCGAAATATCGCCCAACAATGGAATTGTGTTGTTCGTTTCGTGCACCGCTCCTTTTTTTTTTAATAATCCTGAACTATCAGCTGGCAGGCTGCTTTTTTTTGTTGCTAAAATTTAATAGCACCAATGGCAAAAAATTCAAACCTGACCTAAATTTTAGGACGCTCTTTATTTAAAACTGAAATGTGTAAACTGAACTATGAGCTGGCAGGTTGCTTATTTTTTTTTCTAAAAATTAATAGCACCAATGGCAAAAAATTCAAACCTGACCTAAATTTTAGGACGCTCTTTATTTAAAACTGAAATGTGTAAACTGAACTATGAGCTGGCTGGCTGTTTTTTTTGTTGGTGAAATTTAATAGCACAAATGGCAAAAAACTCAAATCTGACCTAAATTTTGGGACGCTCTTTATTTGAAACTAGAATGTTCGTAAATTATTTTACCACAGCTGAATTGAATATTCCGCCAACTGCGCCAACTTTGGATGCTTCCTTAACTAATTGTTCAGCTTCATCTCGTATCGCTGCATTCAGTGTGAGTACTTGAACATTGGCACCCATTCCTTTCCATCGTCTCAAGCATAGACGCTGATATGAAGTTCTAGCCCCGTACCTCGATGTGAGTATGACATTTCTGCCACCTCGATTGAGGATCCATTTTGTTACTTCAACGCCAAATCCCCCAAGACCACCGATGATGATATATACTTTGGCTGGATAGAAATATGTATTTGGAATGGCTGGCAAAGTCAATAGTTTTGGAACTGCTCGTTTATCAGGTTCTTCATCACGTATCTAAGGAGAAAAAGGAGAATTAAATCCTTATACCAATACTTATGATTATACATAATTAAAATTGATTACAATAATAAGATGAAATAAGTGTTGTAAAGACTAAGTTTATTAAGTAGACTCAAAAGACTGTTTTTTTATCTATTCATTTCTTTACTTTAAACATAAAATAAAAACGTAAGGTTCATCATTTTCATTATAAGTGTGCAGAGTTTTGGATGGTAAATAACGACGTTTTTCGTTTTACATCTGACGATAATAAAATAAATGTCTCCTTTTTAGTCACTTAGAAAACGTAGTTTTTAAAAATTTGCATTTCTCTCTAGCCTTTTTTACTTTTTAATTTTGTTTCTGTCAGTTTGTTTACGACGGTAATGAAACTTTATAGCAACATTTAGAAAATAAGTGTAACTTTTTTTGACAACAGGAAAAGAGCCCCTGTCAAAATTTAAGCATTTTAGCTAGTCGGATAATGGTCGAAATTTTCATACTGATAAATTTCTTTTGTCCACTAAATTGAAGTTTTGCTTATAGCGGTCATAAAATGACTGAAACTTTTATTGTCCTTCAGCGCAGATCTCCAGAGGAAATTTGCTCCCTCTAGTTAGTCAGGAAGAGGACGAAATTTTCATGGATGATAAATTTTGTTTGTAGTGGTTGAGAAACAGTTCAAAACTGTATTATCAGCAGAAACACAGCTTCAGATGAAAATTGAGCAATCTAGCTAGTTGGAGAGTAGTACGATTTTACTGTAAGAATACAATCTCTGAAACACGTAAGAGATATATTAAAATGTAGTAAAATATGTTTTACAATTTTTGATTTACTTGAACAAAATTTTACTTTCCACTCAGTAAAGTTGAATTATTTCGATTTATATTCGAGGCATTATCTGCTTTATTTTTTATTTTATCCCCATCGTTGAACAGCCGACTCAATTTTGAGTTTATGACTTACAATGTTCAACTCCGTAGCCTTGCAATTTTGAGCCCGATCCAGACGGCAAGGGAACTCCTGTATCAAGTATTAGGAGAAATTTGAGTTCTTGAAGGACTTTTTTCCCCTCGAATTCGCGCTACAGGGAGAGGAAAATCTCCCTCGGTTAACCTGACGACAAGGATACTCTGAACCATGATCCATCTATCTACCACTGAGGATATTTTTCGCCAGCGCTGGTGGGACTTTTGGTGCGAACCGGTCCGGAATAGTCATTATGTATTGAAATGAACTAGATTTAGTTTCAGACATTATTTTGAGTAAAAACTCTTTCGTATCTAAATGTTTGATTTATGTTAATGTAATTTTGACGATTCAAAAGAGAAATTAATAAAAAGGAAAAAAAATAATAACTTTTACACTAGTTCTAAAAGAATTTTTCGATTAAAAGAGAGCAAAATTTCGTTACTTCTTGTTGGAGGAAAAAAATGGGACCTAAATCAGCTGAAGTGATTAAACGAACAAAATAAGAAATGATACAAAAAAAAAGTCAATTATTGAAAGAAAGGAATAAAACTTGCCTTCAACACCACTTTGCCTACGTGGATTCCTTTAGCCATGTATTTAAATGCTTTTTCCACTTCATTTCTCTGGAAGACTTTCCTGTCCAAGGGTTTTACAATTCCACTTTTGATGCCTTCTCTCATTAACTGTATGATCTGATTAAAAACTTCAATATTGTGAGCATTCCTATCAAAGAGTTGATCAAGGAATACACCGTGAAAGGATATGTTCTCCAGAAAATGTTTTAACCCTATTTGCAAAGATGAATTCACATAAAACATGTTACATTAAAACAGAGACAGTAATGCAAATGTGGAAATGTAACGATTGAGCACATTTCCCTTCCTTTCAGTTAAGGTTAAATATAGAGGAAAACGAAGTTATTAAGTTTTCATGGAGCAGAAAGTATTATGCGTTAAAATTATGGATATTATTTTTAATGGGGGAGTGGTCAAACAAAATTTAGTTTCACGTAACACATCTTGAAATTCTTAAAATTAATTTATCACTTGGATGCGATAACGCCTTTGTTCTGTGGAAGAGAGTGGGAGAAATGTTCGTTGGCCTCCGTCAAGGATTAAACTTTGATCGTAGTTGGTTGCTCTAACCACCATGGAGAATGGTGTTCATCCCCAACCCAGGTGAGTTAGGAAGCTTTGTATAGTGGCTGCTGCTGTTTCTTCTTCGTTGAAGTATTAGTTTGCGACTTAATGTTTATATTTTTTGCTGATGATTCTAAAACTACACATTGGTAGAGGAAATTAAGGAACACTTGCATATATCAGATGCAAAAACATCTGTTTTAAAAATCAAATCAAGTTTTCATTGTCTATTTTGTTTCTTTTTAAAGTATAAGTCAATTATAAATTTCTTTGATTTTTTGGACGTCATGGAGCTTTTTGTATAATCTAATATTTACATTCTACGTATCCAAACACTACAGAGAGCATGTAAATATGAATTTGTTGCATGTTAATGAAATAGAACAACATCAAATAACTATAACATCGATTATTATTTAGCTTAGATCAACAATTTGATTAACTTTCTTGAAATAAGTTATGCAATTTATCAATATTTAAAATAAAAAAGCATAGCATCTTGGTATTTGACTCTTTCTTCCCATGTTTTGGATATTTTTAGCAAAAATGTTGATATATAGGAAAGTATTGACAATCATTAAATGAGACCTGATTTTGTTAATGAGTCGAAATATTTGTAGCTGCCATGAGTTTTGAAAATAATTGATATTTATTTGATCAAGTTTTTTTAATGGAAAAAATGGCTTCTTTATAAAATTTCGAAATGGAAGAAAGATATGTGACTTTTCGGATATAGATATGTTACGGCCACTTACCTAGCTGTCTGTCCAAAGACAAGTCATATTTTCCTATTTCTATAAACCTGCCATGCTTGGCCACACAGCGAACACTAGCTAAAAATTTATCACCAGCAAGAGAGTTCAAAACGACATCGACACCTAATGAGAAAACATGTACCTAATTATAAGTAAATTACATTGAAATAATTGGTAACATATGAAACCATTAGAACAGGCATATTCAACCTTTTGCAGTTTAAGGATATTTTGGAGATTACGGTTTTCGTGAAGGGACCTCTTGATCAAAGAGTTTCATTCTACTCAAGTTTTCAAAATTATTATTATATCGTTATTTTAGCACAATACAAATATCTTAATAGGATAATAAATAGTAAGGTAGCGAATGTTTTTTTTAATAATTTTCTGAAATATGCTCTATGAATACTAAAAAAAAACTATAATATTTAAAATTAAGACAAATTAAAAAAAAGAGTTTTTTTAATCACATAAATACTAATATTTGTACCAAGGTACCTCTGTGGAAACAGGTTTTTACAGCAAATTGAAAGGAATATGTTGAGCTAAAGAAATGGACTACCCTGAATAACTTTTGATATAATGATCGGATCTTCACACTCTAGGACTCACTGTTAATGGTTTGAGGGGACTTTCTCAAATATGCTAATTAATTAGTGCAGATGAATCAGACGCAAAAATGTACTTTTTTAAAATTTGATTTCCCAGGAACTAAATTTTGAATGCCGCTTAAATTTTGTATTTTGCCATGTAAAATTACATTTTGTAAAATGGTAAAAAAAGTTGTGTTCCTTAGATTTCAAAATTTTTTTGACGCTTATTAAATAAAATAATAAAAAATAACAAATATTCTAAAAGTTATTTTTTGCATGGCGTTATCTTTGCATAAACAAATTATAAGTGTGTGCCAAATTGTTCACCTTGCCTTAAAAGTTTTTCAACTTGCCTAAAAACAACAAAAAAAAAGGTGTTAAAAATTATTATTTTGATGCAATTATCTGACCGAATGGATAGAAAGATACGACTTTTTTTAAAAATTTTATTTCTCAAGAACTATTAGACCGATTTCGCTTAAATCTCGTATTTTGGCCATGAAAAATTACTCAAAAGAGTTAAAATGATTACATTTCAAAGTTTATTGACTCTCATTAAATAAAATAATAAAAAAAATATTCACTAAAAGTTATTTTTGTATGGAATTATCTTTGCGCAAACAAATTATAAGTGTGTGCCAAAATTTTTCAACTGGCCTTAAGAGTTCTCGAGATAAGGCGAAATACACAAGGGGTTCGTTCAAACTTTGGACCACTCTTTTGACCAAGCTATCGGGACCATATTTTCCGGGTTGCGGCTACCCCTGATATTTTAGGGGTCAGAAATCCGTTGAAAGAAAAGTATGTTTAATCAGAAAAAGTACGTTTTTGTGTCTGATTTCATAACTTAACATATCGTCTGTAGTAATTAATCAGCATATTTGAGGTCACCCTCTCGAACCAGTTTGATTGAGTTCTAGAACGTGAAAATTCGATAATTTGATCAAAAGTTATTCAGGTTGGTTCCTAATTGTTGCACACTGTATTTATTTCACAGCCTTTTTTAATAAACAAATAACTGTTATGAGCAATAATCTGATTTTTGTTAACTACGTTGGAGGAACCACTCTTTTTCTAAAGGTGAATTCTTTACATCAAACATCTCTTTAGTATTGCTTCCATTACCAAATTTCAACTAGAGAAAAGTAAAAATAGACCATACAAATTATATAATACTTGCCTTTTCCCTTAGTTCTTTTCATCACCATATTTTCGAAGGTAATATTCCTTGAACAACCAATGTTTTCTTCTTTCACTTGTGGGAAAATTTTTCTTAAATATTTTCTTTTATCATCATTTCCTGTAAAACAAATAAGTAAATAAAACGAAATAATAAATAAATAAGCAAAATGATATAAAAATTTTATTTACAAATAAAGTGAAATAAAAAAGAAGTAGATAAAAAAATTATAAATGAAAGTAAATAAAAAATATACATTTTTATTAAGTATCCTGAATTGTATTCTTAAAAATCAGATTAAGAACAGCATATGTGAAATTCAAACACTGGGCATTTTGTCTGATTAAAAATTTTGAAATGCGAAATTCAGGTTTTTCAAAATCTCTTCATAAGTAATGCATATTAATTTTTTTATTAATTCATAGTACTGAGACCAGAGGCTCCCAATTTTTTTCTAAATAATTAAAATTCTTTCGGTGGAATCCCGATTTTATATAAAAAATTTATTAAGCTAATTGTAAACGTTATATTATATTGTTATATAAGACTATTATTAAAATATTTACTTAGCGGATTGAAGATTTTTCATCGTTTTATAAATTTTAATCATAAATTAGTTTTTATATCCGGCAGTTAAATTTGCAGCCCTTTTACTAGATCTAGTTATGAAATGTTTTTGGTGTATAAGCTGAAAATAAATAAAATAAGCCAAATTATGGTTCACTTCGAAATCGAAACTTAAAAGAACTGCTATACACGTTGAAAATGGTTATTAGGGAACATTCCTTTTTTAAAGTGTTTTGCTATATTAGTTTGATTTGAAAAGCGCGATAGAAAAAATGCTAATGCAATATTTTATAAATGCTTGTTCTTTTCAGAATTTGTTGAATATATTGTTATTAGCATTTACAAATTTTTCTTAATGTCATTTCCATTTCATTAGTATTTCACTTGAAATAATTTCATAAAGGCAATCGAAAGATTTAATAAATTATGAATTATGGGTTGGATCTTAATATAATTAGATGTTTCAAAACTTATCAATTGTTATAAGAAGTATTAGCTCACGGAAACCGTTCAATTTCACGGAACCCTAGAGTTACACGGAAAATTATTTGGGAACCACTGACTTAGACCAGAGTTTCCCAAACTTATGACTTTTGTGTACCCTTTCTAAATTTTCCATAAAGCTGTGTTCCACTAATAAAAGAATGAATGTATTTTTTACTATAAAAATATTGCACAAAGGTCCCTACTGGCTGTTGACACCACTAATTATTAACTGTTAACTCTGCAAAAAATAGGCAATAGAAAAATACATAATCATACATTTTCATGGCTATCATGTTTTTAAATAAAATATTTCAAAATTTTCGTTTGTTGCAAGATATTTCGCATAAGAACGCGTACCCCCGCTAAACTGTTCCCGTACCCCTGGGGGTACGCGTACCACACTTTGGGAAACACTGACGTAGACTATTGGAAACTAAATCATTATCAGAGTAGAGGTTTTATTTAATCTAGTATTGACTGCCGACTGTTAAATCCACGAAAACATAATCTTGAAAAACTAGATTCAATATTTCTTTTAAAAACCTCTAGTTGTTTTAAAACTAAATTCAGGTTTTATTACCTAAAAGTACTTGGAAGTATCTAAATTAAATTATTAAAGGGAATAAATGAAACATACCAACAGTAGTGAACACCTCACAACCTAATCCAAGGGCGATGTTAATGGCTGCTATTCCAACTCCACCTGTGCCAGAATGAATGAGAACTTTTTCACCTCGTTTTAGTTGAGCTCTTATGATGAGTGCATAATAGCCTGTAGCATAAACGACGGGAACAGTGGAAGCTTCTTCCAAGCTCCAATTGTGTGGAACCTCAATTAAGCATGATGGATGCACGGATGTTGATGTAGCCATACCTCTGTTAGCTATGACACCGGCCACTCTGCGACCAGATTCATCTTTCCCAGAAAACTCCAAGCCAAGAACGGAATCATCACCGTTTCCGTTAACTGAAAACTCAACAGTTTTTAATTCCGTTGGAAAGAAAAAATGACGTATCAATAATTTGGTAAACAGAGAATTCCTTTTTAAAATACCATATATAATGGAAAAATACTTTCAACTAATACCGTCCCAATATACAATTTATATTTGCGTTAGTTATGCAAGAAAATGTGGAAAAAGAACAACTGAAATTTAAGTTTATTTAGAAAGGCAGCGTTACGAAAAACAACAACGCGTTTTTGTTCTTAAACAATATTTTGTGCGAGGTTGAATCAGGTGTGTAATTTCTCGTTTTGGTGATCAAAACTAGCCATCCTGGTCATGTGGTTATCAGCAGTTGGAACTTTTGTCCTTTTTCTCCGACAGCGATTTTTTTTATTTCTGCTAAAGGTTAACGCCGAAGGAAATTAAGCTCTGTATCAACGAAATCGAGACACTTAACGGTGTTAGAAAAATTCGATAGCAGAATGCATGTGTATGTACCAGCAAAACAGTAGAAGTCATTGAGAAGTACTATTTTCATACTTCTGCATCCGAAATTATATGAATAAATTCAAAATCACAACTTTTATTTGAAAATCTGCATTTTCTATCAAAATTATTTCTTGCGTGAATTTCGGGACACCTGTAAAATCACTGTAATCTTCAAAAAAAAAAAACAAAAAAAAAAAACGTCTTTTAATGGCTTATGAGCGGTCAATAGACTGTGATAAATAAGCCAAGTAACCAATTAATGTGTAGAAATATCATTATTATGGACCACGCGTGATGAATTGGAAACATTGAAATGGCATTATAATGTACCAGGATTTGTTGATTTAAATGAACTTGATTTAAATCAACTAATATTTTTGATATGTATTGATTATAAAAGTTAAAAAACCGTGTTTTAAATTATTGATACTTTTATATATTTCTTTTCTTAGTTTTAAGATTTATTTTAAATAAATTGCTGCATTAATTAATTTTAGTTTACAAAATTACTTTCCTTCTTAGTGTATGTTAAATTCCAACACGTTTGAAATTACATTTTTAAAAATCTTTTGATTCTTGAGATTGAAAGTAGAGATTAAAGTAATCTCGTTATGAATTTGTAATAACATTTATGACAGTAATAACATTTAATACTGTCTTAACATTTAATGCTGACTTGCATAGCTGTAGAAAGCAATTAATAAACATGAATTTTTATCACAACAAAAATACAAATGCTAATTAAATTTCTACCTTTTGATTGAAAAAGCATAGAGTTAAAATCTGCAGTATATTTTATTGGTGGAAAAAGTATATTTCTAATGCTTGAGGTTAAATTTAAACGAATTCTCTATTTCAACCACTCTTTAAATTTCAATCATACATTTGTTTCAAAATGTTTGCTATGCATTCAAGGCTATGTATTATAATGAAAAATTGTTTTAGGTAGTTAGAGCTTCTGTAAATGTTGTTGTAATATAGTTTTAATATTAATTTAATTTTGATTAAACATTTCTAAAGTTTTTTTAATAATAAATCAAAGTGTATTTGAATTTTAAAAAAAAAATCCTATTTAAATCAAAAAAATCATGAACCCTGCTCTGTAGGAACCCTCTTATTAAGTTATTTCGAAGTAACATTTTTTAATTTTCTTATTTAATAATGTTTTGTACATTTCTTGAATAGTTCCTCTGGAGTTCATTATGACCCTTCAAAAAGTAAATATCATCCCATTGAAGATGCTTGTTGGAAACGTAATGAAAAAGTTCCCTATCTTGCACTGGCTAAGACATTGGAATTTATTGAAAACACAAGTGCTAGGTAAGCATTTCATGTTAGAGTTTTCAATTAATTTTAATGAACACAGCACGATGCGTTTATCTTATCAGGGGTCTGTTTAGAAGGAAATTTTTCTTTTAAACGGACCCTTCACAAATTTGTTTATCTTCATTATTGTTTTGCTAATCGACTAAACCCTTCCCAGGGGGGAATACAAGAAATATGGATGAAAACGAATTAAGTTTTGTCTTCGGCAGACGCTTCTTCCATTATTCGCCTGAAATTAATATTCTGCGTTCAGCAGTATAGGCTAAATACCAAATTTTTGTATGTTGCACCTCTAATTTAGAAGCAGCGATTGCTGTTTATTTTTGAAAATTTGATTTCTTTTAAATTATAATTTTACAGTGCTGAGCGTAATCTTGTATCTATNTATATATACTCAACTTATTATTGTGAATATTACTATTTTTTTTAAAAGCTTTGATCTAGACAATGCAATTGGACAAAGCATTTTTATCTTTTAAAAATTCCTATATTTAGAACAGCAATGTTTTTACGAGCCAGTTTAAATTAGTCAAACCTACATCATGCATTTCGAACGATTTGTTCTAAGTTCTAAATAAAATGTATGAATACTTGAATATTTATGTTAACAATCAAGTGAAATATCGGTTTATTTTAAAAACTTAAAATAGTTTAAAAAAGTGACAATCGAATAGTGATTTACTTGATTTGGAAGTTCCGATGGAGAGTCTTCCCGTAGCCAACATAACGTCTTTGAAATTCAAAGCTGAATAGTAAATGTGCACAAGTTTACTATCTTTCATCTCAGCGTATTTCACGTGAGATTCAATCCATTCGAACGAGGATAAATCTCTATACTTCATACAATTCACATAACTATGATCCACTGTTTTACGTTGCTTCTCTGTAAGTAATAACACTTATGAACATAACATTTAAATACGTTTTTATGCAACTAAACACTGTGGTACATTTTTTGCAATATTTCGCTGTCTAGTGTTGCTTACGTATAGACACAATTTGATACATTTAAAAGCATTTCCATGTCTGAATATAATTTAAATGTGATATTTTATGTATTTAAAAAAACTGTGTTTTCCTTTCTTATGCACGTATAAAATAGAATTTAAAAAATATTCATATACATTTCTTTTGTTATAACTGTTTTTGATGGTCTAATTCTGTTTACGTTACTGACACAATTAGGCATGTGCAAACATTTCTTCATATAATAAAAATGCAATATTTTAAGTAATTTTCAAAATTGCTTTTTCTTTTTTTTACGCTGTTATATTTAAAAAAGATGAACGCAATATGATACATTTGGAAAAAAAAAAGATCAAATAATGAAAAGTTGATACTTTTCATTTGTTATAACTGTGTTTCACTAATTCTGCTTACGTATACAGTGTAAAAATTACAGATAAAATTACTGTGAAAAGTACCGGTACTCAGGGTGCCGGTACTTTTTACCTTGATATCTATATTTACCGAAATTTTTAAAATTCAGATACGTAAATTTCACAGCAATTTTTAAATTTCAATTTTTACAGCAACAATTCACAGTAACAATCATTCTAATTAAACAAATATTAAAATAAAAATTATGGTATAATATTTTACGGTAAAAATGAATTTTAGCGAAAAATGATATTTTACGAAGGTTGCCCTCCAAGTTCCGATACCTTATACTGTAATTTGATTCGGAATTTTTTAGAGTAGAAATGAAAAATACAGTTTATTACTTGAAAAATAAATTTGTTTAATTATAATGTGGTATTATATCCCATTGATAAAAATCTGTTTACATTTTTTACGCTGCTTAAATTTAAGAAAGATGAACACTATATGATATACATTTAAAGTATTTTCATGATAATTGCGATGCATTTTTTAATTGATGTTCTGTATGTCACAGTTTTACACTGTTTGTAACACGATTTAAAAAAAAAGCACAATTCCATACATAAAATTATTCTAACGCAATTAAATTGCTATTTGATAAAATTATTCTTAGTTTTAAATATTTTTCGGTGAGCAAATTGCAGTCTTAATTTCAGCTTTTTAGGTCTTGAAAAAAATAAATACAAAAGATTTCATTTCAAATCTATTAGATTATAAATCATTTAAAAGTAGTAGCTAACTGGAGAATGATCACCGCTGTTGAGCAATTATTTTTTTTAACCTTGAACCTAAATGTTCTTTAAATCAAAAATATGAGAGAAAAAATATATTTAACAGTTTAACTCTAAAATGTTTCTCGACTATTTAATTAATTTTTAAAATATATTGCGGTTTATTATAACGATTTTATTATTAGCTATCTATGATTATTATAAATATAATGTAAAAATTGTGATAAATGCTTAGAAAAAAAATCGGATAAATTATAAAAAAAATTATTCTGATAAATGTTTATAAAACTACAAAAGTGCTTGGATGTGTTTTTGTTAAGAGATTGTTTTAGCATTTGGTGTGTGGATTTTGTAGAAATCTACCTGTAGATTTCTACAAAAGAAGCGTAGTAATTGAGAAATTGAGAATTACAAAGTTTTGCCTGCAAAGACTTATTTCTCTTTAGTTACATACTGTAAAAAATTTTGCATGAAGTTACGATATAAAGTATGGGCACTTTGGCGTCAACGCGTCAATTCGGCGTTGGTGGAATTTTTGAAATAGCGCTAAGCGTTTAGAGTATACTAGAACTTTACCATAGAGGCTCAAGGAGCTAAACGTAGAAAAATACTTAACATTCTTAAATATAGTTCTGGTCGAGACTGGGTTGCAGAAGCCGATTCCCAGAGAACAACCTATTCTCACTGATCAGACTAGTTTTGGATTATGGCTTCCAAATTCCTTTTTGTGCATCTGAAGCCAACTTAAAAAAACTTGAACGAGTGCAGCTAAGTGCAGCAAGAATTATTACTGGCATCCGAAACAGCTGTCCTAACAATATTGTACTGTATGAGGGTGATTTGCCGCCTCTTTCTTTGAAAAGAAACTACTTTCTTACTAAATATTACAACAAGATATATACGATGAGCAGCATCGAATTTCTGTCTTTCTTCACTCTTGGCATAACAATAAGCGTTTAAAGAAATATAGTCCTCTTTCCTTGGCAAGAGAGATGGAACTTTTTTTTCTGATGATGTGGAATCCCATTCCTTGAAGCCTTTTTCTTGTTTTAAATCTGACCTAAAGCGAATAAATTTCTAAACTGAACTCCTGATTAAGGTGTGTAAAGGGACTGATTTACCTGAATTTACTAGACTCATTAAATAATGCAAGACTTTCGCATTCGTCACTAAAAGGGTACACTGATGGTAGCAGGGGAGACGGTGGTGTTTCTGGAAGTGGGGTGCATATTGAAACTCCTTATGGTACAATTTCTCTTAGGATCAAAAATTCTGACACCTGAATTTGCAGTAATCAATAAGAGATTTCACTATATTAACATGTCCACGGAACTTGCCTTAAAGGACATGTAGATTTTATCAGACAGCTGTGCTTCCACACCGTACTTCTCTCAATGGATGACTGGTAGGGGACATGACAAGCCTGAATATTCTAGTTCGGCTTGTTGTTCTGCTTTATGATAGGCACTTGTTTTATAGATAATGAAATTGCGGATAGTTTGATCAAAACTGCTTCTGCTGACATTCTGCATGGCTTCACAGAAATCTCCTCAATCAAAGGGATGGAATTAAATGCTCTTTGGAGAGTTTCACTTAATCATCGCTGGTACTTTGGAAAAAGATCTCGATGGTGTCATCAGCTCAATATTTCGAGAAAAAAGGCAGACGGTTCTCTCACGTTTTTGTTTAGTGGCACGTTTCATATCTCTTACCTTTCAACATGGAGAGACGCTTTCTGGAGTTTCATTGGTGCAACCGGCCTCTCTCAACCTTATAACCTTATTCTCAAATGCTTGGATTTGACTGTTCCCGAGATTTTAAGGGATCCGTATTGGTTCTTAGACTTTTTGGAGGTTTTTGGTTTTAGGGAGATGCTGTAGCTAAGCTACATCATCTGGGATTACAAACAGCAACAACAGAATTTTGCCATTGTTGTCATTATACAACTAAAAGCATACATGTCTTTAATATTAACTCATTTCTGTTTCTGCAGAATGTTTAGCATCGTGCGAGACGAAAGCAAACTCCCGTCTTTTCCTGCTCGAAATGTAAACAATAACCTTTGCTTTCTGAAGTAATTTGCAGCATCTAATCTTGGTGTAAGTATTCTCATTTATTTAAGTTAAGATTTTACTACACGCTTCAAAGTGTGCATGAACGGTCGATTTGGTATTAACTTGAAATTGTAGAGTTTGATTTTTAAACGAATTCGGATTATTAATACGCAACAGTGTGCGATTTTTTTTTTCAAATATATAATAGTTTGGTTGTAAAAGAGACGTGAATTTTTCAAATATGCTACAGAAGAAAGAACAAAAGATTACTCACGATTTCCCAAAAGGACATGTTTAAATGAACCCCAAGATCCATCACGCCAGATATTCATAGTTAAATTTCCAGCCAAAAGACCTTTATATAGTGCATGATCAAAACTGAAGGCAGGAGGTTTTTTTTCTCCACTCTTCGGAGAGATGAATATACATCTAATAATGATGATAAAAGTAAATGAAAAAAAAAATAAACAGCACTTAAAACAGCACTTAAACATTTCATTGATTGATATTAGTAAGGCTGAAGAGTTGTACGCGTGAAAAACTTTATGTTTTAAATACTGTCTGTCTAGCTAAAGAACTCTTATCGATACCGGATCTGGGACTATCTGCTGCTATGGAAACAAGAAAAAGCGCATTTCAGAAAGGGGAGCCTTTAATTAAACTCTCAACAGCCCCATACTAAAGCTATCAATACAGACACAGTCATCACTACAGACAACATGCAAGTGGAATTCTTTAGTTTAAAGTCGAAAGCTATGTGACTGATTTACTCTTTATTCGTTGTTGTTTTAGTGACAAAGAATCTACTCTAATATGAAGTCCTGAGCCGTAGAGACTCAGAGGATGGAAAGTTTGCCTTTCAATGAGGTGAGCCGGGTTCGAATCCTAGGGATGGCTGGTGGATATGAATTCCGCATACGCCCTGCACTCTGCCGCGTATTGTGTATCTTTTACATTTTTACTATAATCAATTCAATATTTAGCACAGTTTTCTTTAAACGATAAACTATTAAAAAAGACAGTAATTGTTTTTTTCATTGTTTGAAAGTTTTACCGTGTTACTGTGATTACTTTACCCTTAAACAGTTGAAGTCTTAAAATAGTGTTGCACTTTAAAAAAATTGATTCCTCTTTAAATGAGTTTACATAATTTTTAAGCTGTCGAGGCTATAAAAAAGAGTTTTAACTTTAAGCATGTATTAAATAATTTTGAATAGACTAAATATAGTACAGATTAAAAAGAAAGTTTTTACGCACTTTACTCTTTCTCCTCCAGGTTCCTGTTTTAAGCAATTTACCATTCCGACAATGCCATTAACAGGAGTATCTTCAGCTACTAGCCACAGTAATTCCGTTTCACTAGCAGCCAATAACTTCTTTACATCATCTACCCATCTGTATTTGTTATCCTCAGTCACTTTTATTACTTTATAGGAAGGGTGAAGTCCCGGTGCTCGAAGTAAGTACACAGCAGTACTGAAAGTGTCGAATATTTTGCTTACCACCAACAGGTTGTTGTCTTGAAAAACTTTTTCAGTTGTCAAGCGTGTATGAATTGGAATATCTTCTCCGTATAATTTCAACAACAGATTTTCAGCGGGCAAGTGCTTTTCTTTCACATAAAATAGAACAAATCCTTCAGGCTTCACGATTGAGGCCAGCGATTGAACACAACTTTGCAACTCTTTCAGAGAACCACCCAGAAATGAGCCTATTACGACGTCTTGGTCTTTTTCTTTGGCATAATTAGATAGGACATCCAAAGGTTGGGAGTGTATGTTGCTAGCGCTCAGTTCATTTACATCCACTTCAACGCTTGCTGAATGGATTAGGATACTGCTTCTAAACTTCATGTGAGAATATTTCTGCATGAGATCGATAATTTTTGGTAGCACCACTGCGAACCCTGAGCTATTTACCTCCAAGGCATTTAACTTTCCAAATGTATTTTCAGTTAAAATTTCCATCATTATTCTCAAGGGATATTCCGTTGCCATTATGGTATTCAAAAAATCTCGACTAGCTTCTTTGCGGAATTGAATTAGAAGTTCTTTTTTCTTGTTTTTCAAGTCAAAAGAGCTACCGGCAATGTCTTCGAGACACCTCAACAAACCATTTTGTTCTGGTGCAGACAATCTACAATTATCGTAACGGAAATCATGGTTAGATCCGATGTTAAATTTGTAGGATCGAACATCAGTCTTTTGTTTTATTCCAATGTCATCGATTAAACTGTTGCAGGCCCACATGTATTTCAACAGTTTTGATTCCAAATCTTTACCTGGGGTGAAATCACTGATGTACGGAATAAATTTGTATTCTTCGAGAGTTGGTTGATCGTCCTTTGGACGATGTGGTGCTGGATCAGTTTGCAAATTTATGATTTCAATGCCTGCTGAACGGCATATTTTAGTATCTTGATTATAATTCACTGGTATTTCTGAAATGGAATAATGAATATTTTTATTTATATGTTTTAATTAAATGCAACAGTTAATCATGAAAAGCATTCACCATATTGATGATTTTCATTATTTTGATAACTGTGATGAACAACTATGATCCCAAGAAATACAGTGTTAGTGTTAATGAATTTTTATACTTTCAGTAAATTCATAACTTTGGAACAAAATAAGATTAACTTTTTCTTTCAGCAAAAAGAAAGACAATACCAGCATAAAAATATTCAGTAAGACATTTAATAAAAATAAATTGCATAGAAATTCAACCTTACAGAAAAAAATGTATTATAAACACTGTTAATGAAATCAAACTATTAAACGGATAACATTTTATTAAAGAACAGAAATGTAACTCGCTTTAAATATGAATGAAGGAAATATATAGACTCAAACTGTTCGCTGAATGTGTAATGCTGGTTGAAGGTACCAATAAATTGTTAAGGATCAAAATCTATATTCTTTTAACGGCAAGGAAATAAAAATGTCCTTACCTTGACTAGAAATTTCGCTAAACTAAATTTATAGTTGATACTAAACCTAGTTATAATTTACCATTTCAATGTAATATTATTTATAAATCAAAATGATAATATGGGTAAAAAAAATTATACGCCTAATTTTCTTTCTACTCCATATCTTTCGCATGTTTTCCTTTAGGTTGAAAGTGTAAAAAGATAGAAATTATTTTACAGTACAATATTAATGGGAGAGAAATGATTCAAAGAAAATTATGCAATTCTTACTGATTTCGAAGTTTTCACTGTTTTCATCAACCTTTTCATACAAAAGTCTGGGGTCAATTTTGAAGGACAAAGCCCCTGTGGGTAATTGGAAATCTCCCTTGTTATTTATTAAGCCAAAGAAAAGCAGCAAGGCATCCAAAAATGGTATCCAACGATCTTCCCATTTGAGAAGACCCTGTGTACCTGAAAAAAATTGAATGAACTCTGTAAAGTAACATATTTAATTACATTTATACTTTTTCTTATTTAAATCTCATTCATTTTTGACTTTTTACTCAGTTTATGAAGTCAACTTTTTCAGATCCAAAATTCAGAAAAATGTGCTTCACTCAGAAAAGTAAGCTCATTAAGACGAGGTTTTAGTTTAATTTATTTTTAAATAAATAATTTTTAACGATTGAAGAATATTTTTGAAAAAGTGTACTAGGCTCTTTTATTAAGTTTTACTCAATGAACGATAGAAACTTTAACATTTCGAATTGAAGAGATTTAAAATAAACGATTTAATTTTGTTTTTTTTTCTATCCATTTTTTAATGGATATTAGTTTCGTTTTTTTATCTATTTCAATACAATCCCGATAATTTCTTTCTAGATAAGTTCAAATTTTGGTTTGTGATTGAAATATTATGTCTGTTACTTTTACCCTCAATTTATGACTTTTCCTACCGTCCTGCTATTATCCAACTACATTCCGAGCTTCAAAGGTAATTATTTTGTTTGTTTGCCTCTATAGCATTAAAACGGCTATATGGATTCAGTTTATCCATTTTGTGTTTATTGAGTGCAAGCATTTAAAGCCCACTTTGTTTGGACCAGGTCATCTAGTACAAATACATTTCGGTGAAAGAATATAAGGTGAATACGTTAAAAAGTGTTATTGCTTTTTCAAATTGAGCCATTTAGGAAACAGATGCTGAATCTCATATCTATGTTAAATATCGAATTAAAATCATAATGCAAATTCAGATTTAACGGCGAATTTTGTTGAGATAAACAGCAAACCAACTTAACATCTATCTGGTTGTTTTAACTCCCGTGAGTGATACAAAAATCACTCTAGAATACTAACTGGCAATCGAGAGATTAGCTGGCAGTGAGGTTGAAGTTAGTGAGAACGAGCCATCATCTCGTGCTTGCCAGATAACACGAAATGGATATATATAATACACGATATATATATGTTACGGTGAAACACCGAAATCTGGAGAATGTCGTCATTCACCGGTGAATGTCAACGTTCACGTAGTCGCTTGGTGTAAGTAAGAAATATTTGCTAAATACCCTTATTTCTGACTCTCACCGGTGAATGTCAACAATCACATAGTCGCTTTGGTGAATGTCCGAAATACTTGTTATATCTAACTTTATATTAATTTATTCGTTAATACTATTGTATTTATTTGATATATTTATATCTATTCTATATTTTAATACTTACTGAGGATAGATTAGAAGAAACATCAGTGTTTGGTGTATCGGGCAAATATATATACCGGGCAATGGCACTTGACCTTAAAAAAACATCAGGGTAGGGTATACCGGGAAATGTATACCGGGCAGTGGCACTTAACCTTAAAAAAACATCAGTGTAGGGTATACCGGGCAAATGTATACCGGACAGTGGCACTTAACCTTAAAAAAACATCAGCGTAGGATTAAAATATCGAATGAATGTAATTATATCCACGAATAAATTCATATCAAATCGAGTGTAATAAATATTTCGGGCATTCACCAAAGCATATCTGTGATTGTCGACATTCACCGGTGAGGGTCCGAATGTACAAGAATGTAATGAAATATTCGATATTTCACCGACGTAGTTGGTGTTTGTCGACATTCACCGGTGAAAGTCAGCAACCACCGATTTCGGTCTTTCGCCGTGACATATACATTATAAGTTAATTTTGAAGCATCTCCCTCCCCCTCAAAAAAAAAAATCAATTCCAAACATTTTTAAGACAATCTGAAAAAGATCTAACTGTATTTCTCACACTTTTTAAACCTTTTACTTTTTAATTAAAAAAAATTTTAAGAATGAATTCCGTAAATTTCTGAAAAACATAGGTTTAGAAAGTAGGCCTCGTCAAACTTACGTCAGAATTTATTTTGTTTAGAATGTTTCACATATTAGCTCGCATTTACTTCAGAGAAGTAAAGTATTGCCAAACAATTATTTGTCGAGACCAATGCACGATAATGGCAATAAGATCAGGCTAGTCGACGCATTTTAAAAGGGAAGTTAAGTCTTCAAAACGAATTTAAGAAGTGTTCTCGAAAAACCTGCTGACTTTTAATAGAAAGAGGGAAAAAAAAGATAATTCAGAAGAGAAAAAATATGACGATAAATTTTAGTGGAGATGTTTTATAAATTATGTAAAATACTCCAAAAAGTAGAGTTTAGATATTTACCATCCAAGTTAATCTCGGAGAGTGCTTGAAAAGCTTGTTTGTACTCGTAGCCAACCATTTTCAGCTCATTGTATATATCTGATGCATCCACGGCATCAGTACTGCTCTCATAAGTTGGCTCTGGCTCCAAGAAAGTAGCTTTTTCCCACTCATAAACTCTACCACTGGCCACTAATTGATTGCTTTCAATTATTTCAAAGTTACCACTATCACTGAAGACGGTGAAAGAGAATTTTACCATACCTGTGAAATTTAAATCGTTATTTTTGATTGAACCAATGCATATTATAAAATTAACCCAATAAGATTAAAAGATTATTTTAAGATTTAAAAAAATTTAAAATTTACTACCGTTTATGTTAAATTAGCACAATAAATATCATAAAATTTATTCAAAACTGAGACTAGCATTTAACATTTGCAATCGCATATATTTGATTACCCCAATGAATATCATAAAATTTATTCAAAAATTGAACTGTAAGACTAAATACTTGAAATCTTCAACATTATTTATTGTGAATATTATACAAAACATTGTTTTGAGAAGTAGACGATTTGCATGCATATTTTTTGCTTTGAGCAGATAAGAAAAATTATTAAGTGAAAATTTAGACTATTCATTAAGATATCAATTTAGAAATGAATAAATGTGTCAAATTGTAAAAGCTATTCTGAATGTTATAAAAATCATATTAAACTTGAGCGGGTTATAATACATTTATCATGCATTCTTGATATATTTAGTTCTGAATTAATTTTGATTTATGTATGTATTATATGAACTGAAACATTATAGTAGTACGCTGAAAATTGAGCATTTTTTGAAAAAATCATCGGAGGAGGTAGGGACAGATCAAATTCGCTAAAAAAAGAACTTTGAAAAATACCCAACTTTATCCAAAGTCATTGTTTTTAAATTGTATTGACTTTATTTTGTATATAAAAAAAGCTATAAGAAGGCTACTTAGAAAATTATAAGACATAATTAGAATTATTAAATAATTTATGGCTAATACCTTAAGTAAAAACAGCAATTGATTCAGTTAGTTTTTTTTTTATCTAATTCGCTGTAAAATATGAAATAACAATTTGATTAATTAAGCAATTATCAAAAATGCATATAAGTATTCCGTCGCAGACATATATGTAGGAAACATTTATGAAAATTTACAAGGACTAACAGACAGAAAGGAAGAAATGTAGAAGGGAAAACTCGTAAATAGATGATTTAGTTAAAATTTCAGGATACTTACTTTTCTGAGTAATAACTGTTGCTCGGTGTATTTTGAAGTTTTCTATAATTACTGGCATTTCATTAAAATTCTTTTGGAGCTTTGAGGCTAACATGTCCCAAGCAAGGTATATATATCCAGCAGCCGGAAAGAGTGCTCTTCCATCAATGAAATGGTCCATCAGGTAGCTGTCTTCTTTGTCTAGAGCGAATATGTGATTGGATGTTCCTGCTGATCGAGACCATTTGGGAACATCAAACGACATAGAGTAGTTCCATCGAATCAAATCTGATATTAATGGAACTCCTCGAGGAACTGGGAATTGAACTGGAGGATATAAGTTCTCAACCTTTGGATCCATTCCTTCTTGATACATTCTAAGCAAATAGGGGGAGGGTGGAATTAAAAAAAATATCAAATACACTCTATAACAAAAAAATCGACGCACCAAGAATTAGTTGTCCGATTGAACGGAAATTGGTGAGTAGGAAGACAATGTACCGAATAGTAAATGATTAAAATTTCAGAACAATTGAATAATTTATTGCAGAGTTACAGTAACAAGTTCAATAAGGTGCTGACCCACATCTAGCCTGGATACAAGCTGCCACACGGCGTGGCATAGACCGATAAAGCTCCCGGATGGTCTCTTGCGGTATTTCCTGACAAATTCGATCCAATTGTCGAACGAGGTCATCAACATTCCGTGCCAGATGCAATCGCCTTCCCATCATATCCCAGACATGCTCGATGGGAGAGAGATCTGGTGATCTGGCAGGCCAAGGAAGAGTTTGACAAGCTTGCAGACAGTTCATAGCAACACGTGCCGTATGTGGTCTGGCATTGCCTTGCTGAAAAACCAGCCAAGGGCGCTGCAAAAGGAACGGTAGCAAAACAGGTCTTAGGATGTCGTCGACGTACATCTGTGCAGTAAGTGTACCTCTAATGACGACCAAAGGGGTCCAACTGTCAAAGGAAATGGCACCCCAGACCATAATGCCTTGTTGAGGGCCGGTGTGGCGTGCAATAGTGATGGTAAGTGAAGTGTAATTCAAATGCTTATTCAGTAAAATTTCTTAAACAATGATAATAAAATGAAATTCAAGTTCTAGTAGCTCCAATTATAATGAATGCAGTTAAATAAAAGTTTGAAATCTATTTATTATGTGTAGACCACGCTGTCAAGACTCTGTAGCAAGTTAGGAAAGAACCATTATCTCTATGGAGAGAGTTTGTTTGTAGATAAATGTACGCCAAATGGATGCCAAGCTCTCAGCGCGAACGCATATCAACGTCGCCAACTCTTAAAATGATGTTGCAAAACCTGCTTTTTGCTTGCTTTCTTAAATTATGTGAAATGAGGAAAATGAAACTTATTGAATAATCAATTAACAAGGAATAAGAATTAATAAAAATGATAAAAATATCGTAACAACTATACATCTTTATATTTGCATTTAAAGAAACTGATAAAAGAATAATAAAGATTGCTCCTTGCTGACGATTTTCTTCTACATAAAAACAAAAGTTTGAAATTCCTTATCTCGCATTTGATTTGTTGAAGGCATGATAGCATAAGACGAGCCATTTCAATGAACCAATCAAACCCAAAGTTTTTGAAACGTCATATAATTGTTTCTTTTTTGAAAATCATTCTCCTTATCTATCGAAATATGTCACTATGTCGAGGATTTCAGTAAGACTACGAAACTATTACCTTCTTTTAATAATTCTAAGATATGTATCGTAAAATATAGCACGAATTAGCTTTCTTTCCAACGTGTTTAACTTTTAAGAGCTTTCAAATTGTTTTAAAATCTATTTGTATGATCTGATAACAAAATAAATCCGAACTACATACAGTCACGGAGGATTGCTTTAATCCTATACTGTAATAGTCTTTCTTAACCTGCAACGGAGTATAGTTCAAAAATTGAAAAATACTAGAAATTTTTTATAGTTTACACATCTGTGTGCTCTATGTGCATGCTATGTGGAGCAACAATAACCTTAAGACATACTACCAGAACGGTACCGACGTATAAATGTATATTTATTTAACAATTCAGCCTCATCTGTTCATTTTTCTGTTTTCGACCACATGATTCTCAAGATGAAGCTTCATTCAAATCCAGTACGTACACTAATAGAAATTTCGGAGCATGATTTGAACTTTAATGGTCCAATTTTATGCAACCTTAATACGGTGGTAATTTAAACCCTTTTTATACTTGATACAATGGTCACAGTACAATGGTTTTACTTAAATTGTTTTTATTCTTGATACAATGGTCACAGTACAATGGTTCTACTTAAATTGAAGCATGGTAAAATTTCAAAGCAACAATATTATGGTTCATCGCTTAACCGATTTTTCCAAAAGTGCAGAATCAACGCTAAGAGTATCTAAGTACAGTCAGCTTAATTTTAACTACCCCGTTTGAGTATAAGTTCTAATTACAAAGTAATAAGAAAATACAAAGTAATCAAGTGAAGATTTTAAACTTCACGCTAAATCTAACAACGCAACTAAAACTAAACTGCTGACATCAATAACACTAGCGAAGCAAAAAAACGTCAAAGTTTTGAATTACTATTGAAATATTGAACTATTTGGAATATTGAATGTAACGTTGGTCAAAAGATGGAAAATACCATGTGAACTTACTTTCCGATTGCTTCAAAGAAGAATTTCGCATTATCTGGATCATTGCGTCTCATCAGACCGATGTAACTGCTTCCTGATCCGAGATCTCGTCTCATGATAGGTTGCAACAGATGATGAGGTCCTATTTCAATTGTGATCGCATCTGATGGTATTTTACGCATAGCATCTCTGAATAGAACCGGTGCTATCATGTTATGAGTGAAATAGTCTGCTCCAGCATACTTGCATTCTTCTGTTCCCCATTCATTCTCTGGGTAGGAACTACTAATCCATTTGGATGACCTCTCTTTAGGATTCGTGAAGACCTAATTTGATTGAAATTTTTTTTTATAGAGGTTTATCACATTCACCTCATTCACATACGTAATAAATAATTAAGTAAACGGCGGAGACAGTTTCAATAGTCTTTGTTGGATACGGAAATGAAAGGTCGACCTATTTGTTTCAGAAAAAGGCTGAACGAAGGTTTCAAAGGTTGAAAGTTGAACATTAAAAAGGAACGTCTATCATTTTAAATAACCACCAATTTGGTTATCGCCATCATGTTCCAAATTCACCTTTTATCTCATGAATTTTTTCTCGACGAAATATTTTTAATGGGGAATAGGTGGTAGTTACTGGTTACCAACTCCTATAGAATGTCTACATGATGACTGTTTGATAGAATTCTAACGCCCTTGTTCAACAATATTATTTTCCATTGTTGAAACACCTGTCTGCGCTTTATCGTTTCACTAGTGCACTGCTAGTAATATATGTTTTACTGCTGTTGGAGCAACAGTATTTCTTGTTCTAGCAGTTGTAAAACAGATACTAGCTTACTCTGCCTCTCAAGGATTCTACTTCAACGACGAGAGAAAAATATATTCAACGCTTTAGTAAGTACGTAAAAAGGAGCTAGTTGCACAGAGGCATTCAAAAATTGCCCCAGTACATACAAAAATGTCCAGTCAGTTTGGCAATCATGCAAATATATATATTGCTCTTTACTTTGATTTGAAGCAAGGGGCTTCTATCTCACTCCATTTGTGGCCAGATATTTTGCCTCTCCCCATCTCTTTCAAATTTTTTTAAATTCAATTTACTTACAATCATCATGTGACAAGTATTTTTAAGTCTCGGTCCTCTTCTATTGTCCTGAGGGCTCCAATCAAAAACTTTTTTTACTATAAATTGTTCAGGTTTGCGTGAAGTAAAGGCAAGTTCAGGAACTATAGGCAAACCTTTAACCTTTAAAATTACGTAAAATTTATAGAATATAAACAATTTTCAGTGTGTTTTGTTTTAAAAAAAGGATGACATTACTTTTGGGTTGTTATCGTAGAATATCGATCCATTAACAGTTAAATGTTTAAGAAAATATTAAATAGTTTAACTGAACTGATTTATTGATTGAAACTGATATTTATTGAAACTGATTTATGATCCTACATTTTGGAAAATCTGGGATAAGAAAATGTTTTTTTTTTCTTTTCCTTCTTTCTTTTTTACTTTAGTATTTAGGTTTTAAACTGATATATCTTAAATGAATTTTGAATAGATCCATAGAATTAAAAATCGGAACCTTACTCCACAAGATGTTTTAATGTTATACACCCAATATAAGGAATATTTTTTATATTACTAAATATTCTGTCTTAAAAGTTCAGAAAAAAGATAAAATGAAATTGAATTTGAACGGAATGGTCTAAAAACGAAAGCAACAAAGTGCTGCTCTTGACAGGGTGCCATGCGTTTTCTAGGGAATTCTGACAAAATTGTCAATCTCATTCGATGAAAGTTCAACATTGACTCATACTGAACTTTGGACCAACTCATAAAATAATTATAAATTGAAGCATGTTTACCTCCAAGTTAAACCCAGAATCATGAGTCTCAGGAAATATTATTTCATGCGATACAGGGGTTTAAATTTAAACTGTACTGAAGTTGTCACAAACTTAAATGCTGCAATGGTTCAATACGCTTCCAAAATTTCCAACTTCTTTCATTTTTTAAGCTGTATTTTTAATCTAAACAGACTCGTGATATCCAGTTTAGTAATGCAGATGAATATTTTCGTTTAAAGAATTTTTCTGAAGCATTTTTTAAGATGATTTTTCCACTTACTTGAAGAAGTTTCTCTCTCAGAAGTTTCAAAGCTGGTTTAATAAGTGGGCAATGTAAAGCACAGCCATACGAGTCAAAAACTCTAACGAAAATTCTTTCTTCTTTCAACTTTTTTGCAAAATTCTTCACGGCATCCTCTGCTCCGGATATCGTTGTAGAGTCATTGGCATTATGACATGCAGCAAAGACATCTTTTGGGCACCGCTTCATTGTCTCTTCCCAACTTAAACCTGAAGTAAAAACAGATCACTTTGAAATGGTTAAAATTAATGAACACAATAAACTGCACACACGGAGAAAACTGTCTATAACACTCCGCTTACTCAGTGCAAACACTTTCTTTCACTGTAACAACCATTTTTCTGTCACCTTAAAGAATATTATGAAAGATTTAAAAAAAATTGCCATTTTTTCCCCATACCAATCCTAAAGAAAATCAGTTTAGGTCTTCCTTCCTTTTCTTGAATTCTGAAATTCTATCAATATATATTGATATTTTTCACAACAATTTAAATAAAATTTTTCTATGAATAGAAAAATAAATTTTCGCTGATAGCAGAACTGGGCATTTTGACAACCAAGTGATTAATGAGAATCATAATGTATATTTTAAAATTAAAATATTAAAAAACTTAAGATTTTTCAAATCCAAACTTTTCCATCGATTGATTTTCGTACGAAATTTGCGTAAGTATTTCCGAAAATTTAATTCATGTTTTTTTTAAAATCATCACACTAATATACTATCGGGGTAAGGATTCCAGCTCATTAGCCAAGTCTGATCTTTAATAGTTTATGGGTAAAAATATACTTGAGGGTGCCCCTTGGCGAAATTGGCGACTTATGTTTAGCGCCATTCCTGTTTGTGCGGAACACTGTGGTAACAGGAATGGCGGCAAAACGTTATAAATTTGTAATGCACCCAATATAAGCAAAATTAATTAACACAATAAAATGAATTTTGAATTGAAACAAAAATTAATGGAGTAAGCACAGAAAGAAAAAAAACACTTTTTCATTAAGCTTGAATATTCTTAGATTTAGGTGCACAGAATTCTATAATAGCAGTTAGATACTGTCTAAATTTATCATGAATAGAATCTGTGTACCTCCATCGCCACATAAATTCGGCGAAATACGAATCGAAATGGCGTCCGTGGTACCAAACTGGATGTGACATTTTTTTTATAGTCCCTTTTTATGATCGCCCACATACCTTCGATCTTATTGACCAGAAGCAAAAGTAACCTTACCAGCCGGTATCCACCGTAGAACTAACCATATATGGCAGTACTTTTACTTTCGTTACTTGTTCCGCCGGTACAAGTAAAAAGTACGTACTTTTACTTGTACTTCGTTACTTTTTAAATTTAGTACTTTTACTTGTACTTTCGTTACTTTTTTGGGGAAAAAGTNATAAAAATTATGATATGATATTTTACGAAAAAATTAAACTTTAGCGTTAAATGGATATTGCAGTAGTACACGGTAATTTATACTGTAATATTATCTGGAATTTTTCACAGTGTGTTTCAATCAGAAATACAGCAATAATTACCGTTTACAGTATTAATTATCTTAAAATCATGGAATCACTTTAATCAGATAATTATTACTGCAAAATTAATTTTTGCGGTAATATTAAATTTTCTGCACACAAAATGTTAGTAATTTATATCGCAATTTGATACGCATTTATGCCAGCTTAGAAAGAATATAAACATGCAGAAGAATTAAACGTAGCATGTAAGACTAATGAAGTAAAACAGCTGATAATTTCCTAATAAACATCATTGTATTGTGGTTAGAAAATTTTTAAACTTAAGTTTTCTTTTTTTATAATAAAATGTTTATGTTTATTTCTCAAATATAGTATGTATACAGCTATTCCAAAATTAATTTATTACAAGCGTTATTGTAAATCTTTTTAAAAACATGCTTTTACAGAAATATAAACTAGCACTGGATTTTACATTTAGAACTGTAAAAATGTTGCTGCTAGGTTAACTAAATTCTATTTCTTTTGCAAATAAGTACTTTAATAGATAAGAATTTTTACAATAAACATAAATTGGTAAGTCTTGATTTTTTCTTAAAAGAAAAGAAATGAAAAATAAATATTTGGCAAATTGTTAATGCTTGATAGAAAATAAAGAAATAAAACATTCTAAAATGATATCCTCATGTTTATGTCTTTAGCAGAACGTTTCAAAAACGCGTGATAACAAAAAATAATTTTCTTTTTTGAAAGTATTTTGAATATTTTCTGACATCATTACAAAAATAAAGCTATTTTATTTGCTTACAATTGTTTTCAAAGTTTCTTCAAAATAAGTGATTTTTCAGGAAACCGTTTATTCTGGAAAGAATATTTTCAGAATTTAGTACTTACTAGACTTAAGAGTCATTTAATAAATAAGGAATCAATTTATGTTACAAAATCGCTGCTTTTTTCACTATTATAACGGCTTCATACGATTTGTTATGAAATTCAAGCAAAAATATATACTTTTGTTATGTAAATCTGCCATTAAATTGTACGTATTTTCAGTACATAAAATCATACACAGTAATATATTTAGGTTTATTTGTTTAATGCATAACAATTCACTAAATAAAGACCTGACTATTAATTCTGTTTTTATTTTAAAATACTATGGTAATATTAAATATTTTTGATTTAGTTTCATTATTTTAACAAAAAATAAGTACAATCATAAGAAAATCAAATAAAACATGAAATTATAATATAATAATTAAACTTAGCTTGTCAAAATATATATTTTATTTTTAAAAGTACTTTTAAGTCAAAACTAATTTAACCTAAACATTTAATAAACTATTTTGTCATACAAAGTAAATTTTTTTAGTAGTTAAAAAATTTTGTAGATATTTTAAAATTGAGAGAAAAATTAAAATTAAAATTTGCAACTGGGAAAAAATTAAAAGTTGCAAATTAAAGAATTTCCTTTCTGAAAAGAGGAAAGAAATCAGTTTACCACTAAAATATAAATGACATAATATAACTTTGAAAAGTTTTTATTTCTTGTCTCATTAATCTTACTCACAATATTATAAATAAAATTTCCTAAAAAGTATTGCTTTCAGACCACAACTTTAAAAGTTTATTATGCTATAATTAATTTACTTTATAGCTTTAAATTTATTTAATATTTTTCAATTTTTTGAAAAACTTTATATATTTTATATTCAGTATATTATATATATATATATATATGTGTGTGTGTGTGTGTGTGTGTGTGTGTCACGGCGAAAGATCAAAATCGGTGGTTGTAGACTTTCACCGGTGAATGTCGATAAACACCAAATACGTCGGTGAAAGGTCGAATATTTCATTACATTCTTGTACATTCGGACCCTCACCGGTGTATGTCGACAATCACAGATATGCTTTGGTGAATGTGTGAAATATTTATTACATTCGATTTGATATGAATTTATTCGTGGATATAATTACATTTATTCGATATTTAAACCCTACACTGATGTTTTGCTTTAAGGTCAAGTGCCACTGCCCGGTATACATTTGCCCGGTATACCCTACACTGATGTTTTTTTAAGGTCAAGTGCCACTGCCCGGGATACATTTTCCCGGTATACCCTACACTGATGTTTTTTTAAGGTCAAGTGCCATTGCCCGGTATATATTTGCCCGATACTCCAAACACTGATGTTTCTTCTAATCTATCGTCAGTAAGTATTAAAATATGGAATAAATATAAATATATCAAATAAATATAAATATTTCAAATAAATATAATAATATTAACGAATAAATTAATATAGAATTGGATATAACAAATATTTCGGACATTCACCGAAGCGACTATGTGATTGTTGACATTCACCGGTGAATGTTGACATTCTCCAGATTTCGGTGTTTCACCGTAACATATATACTATTACTTACCGATAAACATCATTCCTCATTGAATTTAAATCTAATATACTATTTATTCATTTTCTTTGTGATCATTAAATTCTTATAGTTACGCAATCAACTCAATTTTTAGATACACTAAATAGAAACTGAGATTTTATGTTATTACATACCAACGGCCGCCATTGCTCCATGCTCTAGATTTGATTGCTCAGCTGAAAAGCACCTGAAATACGCTACAAGCAAAGTTTCCTCTAAAGTAGCACTTCCGTCCCCATAGGCAGAAGCACATTCTCCAGTGCTATGGCCAATTATTCCATCTGGTTTAATGCCCAAGGAAGTCAATAAATCTGTCATAGCTATCTGTTTACAATTTCAAATTTTTCATTAATTACTTTAAAGTGTTTATGAATTAAATACTTTTAAGGAAGGATACTATTTTAAATTTTTTTTCTTACGTAGTTTACAAGCAAGCGTATTTGCGAATATTAAAGTATTAAGTGAAATTCAAAGAAATGGAAGCATTTTTTGTGTTGGTGCGCATACTATTGGCTTTACGAAAATTTTAAATGGCATTTTCTCTCACAATACTCAAAAACCTGATTACTTAATTTTTCACGCTATGTGGGCCAAGAATTCGATGTTATTCAGAGTGTTAAATAATTACCATCCTTCATATAGAGCAGGTCTGTCCAACTGGCGGCCCGCCAACATGTTATTCAGGCTGATAGGCCTCAGTTTTCCCATTAAAATATAAGCAAATTGTTTTATAATCCTTCTGTTCCATTGTTTTATAATTAATAATTCAACTATTAATTGTTATTGTATAAGAGGTAAGAGGTTATTGTTCAACTTTTTCAAACTGCGTCCAGAGAGGTGATCAGTGACCGGAATTTTGGCCCATGGGCTCTTTGCAGTTGGACAGCCCTGATATAGAGGATGAAAATGGAAGAAAAAATACACATTAGGAATAGGAAATTATTATATTTAAGTGGGGAAAAGCTAAAAGTGTTATCAAAATTTAACGAATCAGCATTGAGATTATTTAATTTCCATTGAGAAAAACAGAGAGAATTTGGAAGACGATTCTTAGGAATACTTGAAATATTTATATGGCGATAAAATAGATGAGATTAAATCCAGATATTTTTAAACCTATTTTTCTCACGTTTAATTCGTCAGTTATAGGGTGATTTGTTTTCCTTTTTTAAATTTGAATTTAGGATCCCACTATGTAGGATCCCACTATTTTACTTCAGTTTCTACAGGGATTCTAGAAAGTATATATTTAGGGCGATGATTAAGAATAGGACTGGTCTATAAATCGATATATCGTGTATATCGATTTAACGCCTATATCGGCAGGCCAATACTGCGACTTTTGTTCCCGGTGATGCATCAGAAATCTGATTTAAGCCGTCGAGGAAAGAAGACGAACGATATAGCGATATACGATATAGTGATATACGATATAGCGATGCAAGGATCTTCTCTTACGTTCCGATGCCAATTCGCGCTGCGGAAGACGATGTTCGTTTCATTATGTTGAAACGAACATTGAGCTGTAGAATCAGAATCAGTTTTGAGAACATATATGGTGATCTAGCATGTTCGTTTTCGCGCCTCATAGTTTTTTCTTTTTCTTTGTCGCGACTTGATATCGTTTCTTGCAGTGGCGTACGCAGAATTTTTTCAAGGGGGGTGTTCATGATTTTCTGAAACTACTAAAAGAAATTCGAGTATGTAATAAAGCACTATTATGTCCCTAATTTAGACAGCTAGATAATTTGACTTTTTATTTAGACAACATTGTTTAGTTAAATTTTGATTTGATTTTTTAAGTATAAGAACATAATGTAATATCTTCTCGCATGTAATATCTTCTGAAAAAAGTCCAATGTTATATGGGTGGGAAGTAACACTTTGCGGGCCACTTTCACATTCATCAGATTTTGATGTGCTAGAAACGTTTTCTTCAACGGAAGTGTCACATTTCTGTTCAACAGAAAAACTTACATTGGTACTAGATGCTGTCACCTCACTAATTTCTGGTCGCGTTCTCAAAATAATTAAATATTGTTAAATTCTTGCGTTTTGACATCCTAAAGATCCAAGAACAGTAAATATATATATTGGCACAGAAATATCCGCTATGCTACGATCTTAAGGCTTCGATCTGGAATGAATAACTTCAACGAGCTCAGTATCTTCAATAGTATTGTTACTGATTTCTTCACTAGTCGAAATAACAACGACGACGGGTTCGGCGATTGAATGAACTTTTTGTTAAGACAAAACAAATCAGATTTAGCAACGAGCTCCGAAAGACAAACGGCAGAGATAACTTTTAGTCTGACTAACTCCACTGTTCTCCGTTCCCTCTTTTATATAAATTTTCATCGCAAATCCAAAATTCTCGAATTGTCTCAAACACGACAGAACGTGTAAAATTCCAGAATCATCGCGTAAAGACTTCGCGAATGAAAGCCAGTCTCGAAAACTATCGCGACTGGCAGGACGGAAAGAAGCCAGTCCGTAACAGTATCAGGTGAATTTGGTTTCAAAAGTACAACCCTATTATAGTAAATGTTTTTTCTGTGTTCTGAGAAATACCGTGAGAAAAAAAAAGTAGGCATAAGGCAAATAAAAATATATAGTCTTAAAAAATAATAGCCTGCATAATTTCTACTAAAATTTTCAATTTTACCATTTTGTCTGAGCTCAAGGGGGGAGTTTAAACCCCTAAACCCCTCCCTTGCGTACGCCACTGGTTTCTTGTAGATTATTTTCAGTGGGACTGACTTTGTGATCGCCGTCGTCACCTCGTTCTGAACGTAATCTATTATTGAAAAGAATATAAAAAGAAGTGTTTCTTAATTAATTAGGTAAATTATTTTCCTTAAAACGAAAATTTTTTTATATTTTTAAATATGAAAAAACATGCTTAAGTAATTTTTTACATTATTGATTTTATACAATTTAAGGTGCCCATAAACTAATTACTAATTTAAGGTGCCTATAAAGAATTAAATTACAAAGTAATTAAATTTTTAAGGCTATTTTTTACTTTATTAAGGCTATTAAGGCTATTTTTTACTTATTTATTAAAAACTTTTTGGATGAAACTTCTAATAATTTAATGGGTTTTTATTACTGATTTTAAATTTATAAATCTTTAGTTGTTTTTATAAATAAAATTATAACAAAACTTGTTTTTCCTCTTTTGGATTTGGACATAAGTCAATCAACTTTGTTTATTCAAAAAAATTAGTAAGGTCTGCGACTTCTTTTCTTTTTTTTCTTTTTTAATCATTTAGCATTTCGTTTTATTAAAGGGTAGAATCGTGTTTTTTAATTTTCTTTCAATAATGTCAGTTAAATATATTATAGAATATCATAATTCTTTTGTTTTTATTTTCAAGAAATTGAGCCTTACTTTGTTTTTTCGTTCAGAACTCGGTAATTATTCAATTTAACTTAATTATTTATGTGAAATAATAATGATAAAAAATAGGGTTGTTTTAAAAGCGTTTTTTTTTATAATTTATTTAGCACTTTGTTTTAAGCTTGCAAATAATTTTTAACGAACTTATTTTTTAAATTTTCTTTCTATATTGTTAGGTAAATATTATATTGATAAATTTCAATTTTATTTATTTTTTTATTATTTATTTTTAAGCTAAGAAATCTTTTGTTATTTGCGCGATCATTTTTAGAAAATATAATATTAATATCTTTCATTAGCAAAACATATATATCTTCAAATTCATAAATTGATTTAAATCAATCTGAGTATGAAGTTTTGATAGAAATCCTACTTTTTGTGCCTTACAAGTAAATGAAATTCAAAAATACTATATCGCGATACATCTCTATATCGCGATGCAAAACTGACGATGCATCACGATATAAAATTTCTTATATCGCCCAGTCCTAATTAAGAAGTCTATCCTCTTACTCAAACAAAGTTCCGGCGTAGGTCGGTGGTTTTCTAATGACAGTAATAACATCAAATAAACCAACGACTTCTCATCTGCTGTCTTTAAAAAGTTATTGAGACTATAACGACTCGATTCTCAATATTTTATATTTTATTTTTTGCATGCAATATCATAGTTTTTTAAAATTATTTTATTTAATAATTGTACATAGACCAACTATTAAAAGTTCAACTTAAATTTGTTTAAATAAAAGAAGTTATTGTAACTTGAGGGCATAAAGAAACATTCAAGAAAATACCATTCAAAGAGCTTATTTTTACCATATACGCATTAATTCGTAAGGTTCTACCTTTTTCCATTTATTTAAATTTCATTTTATATTCTAAATTGTTGCATTATCAAATTACGTATTAATAAATATAAATTGATTTTAAAAAAATTCTGAGTGATTTTTTCCGTTAGTGTTCATAATGTCAAGTATTATACTAAGCTGAACCTTATAGTTTTTTGTTATGTATGATCTTGGTTATGTAATGTCAGTAATTTTTTACTCGGTGTCCCGAAAATGATCAACGATTCCCAAAATTAACAAAGAAATGGGAAGAAGAAGATAGAAACGTTCGAAATATTTGTTGTGTACTGCTTCAGAAACGAAATATTTTTACTTAAAATTTTTTTAAAAGTTTGCCAGCAGATGGTGCTGTTGACTGGTAAAACTATAACACAAAGTTTTCTCTTGCATGACAGACTGATCAATTTTTAATATTTGATCAGGCGTCACGTCAATTAACTTTGTACCTAGGCAATTTTTTTTATATATATATTTTTTTATTTATTTATTTTTATTTTTTATTTTTTTAGCCCAGTGATGACTGGTCGATGCGAGCTCCGCATCCGGCTTACACCGATCACGGTGCTGACATAAAGCAGTAAAATATCCTCACTGGTATGGATAGAGTCCGCTTACCGCCAGGCTAACCGTGGGAGGTTATCGTGGTTTAGTTTTGTAAGAAAGTCCTCCACGGAGGCAAATTTCTCTCCCATTACTTGATCCAGGAGTTCCTTGTCTTCTGGATTGGATTCAAATTTACAAGGATACGGAGTTGAACATTAGTAATCGTAAATCTAAAAATTGGGTCAGCTGTTCAATGAAGGTTATAAATTATAAATATTAGCAATGAAATCTGTCGGCGAATTTAGTAAGTAACTTCGAAATTCAGGGTAAAAGAAAACTCCGTTGTTCTAAGAAACACCGTAAATTTCTACCCCTTCTTGTGCTTCTTAAATTGACATTCTAAATAGGTGAACACTTTTGAGAGACCCGGTATCATTATGAGTCTTACATTATTGTTATTTTTTTTTAGTTTTATAATAAGGATTCGTACAGTAAGTATTCATACCTTTTCCTTCTTTAATTTTAAATTTAAATGTTTTACAAAGTTGTCTTTTGCAATAAAATTGAACATATTTTCTCATTAGTATTTAGTTTGTGCATTTTCCAAAACAATTACCACCGTGTACTTTTCTTTGTTACAAAACTTATGTAATTTAAAATACAAGATTTGCTTTCACAAAACTTGTGTAATTTTTGAAGTTATATATACTTCTTATGCGTCTTCCAACAAGGTTGCGTTAAACGTTTAACGCTGCATTTTTATTGGCCGGGAAATCACGTGGTAGGATCCATTTTTCCCTCATTCATTTCCATATTGTTTTGGTTCTCACTAGCATAAAAATAATAAAAGTCATAAAAGTATTGTTTTTCTATAAATATTTTTTTAGTTTGTTTTGATACACATATAATTTAATAGGGTAGTATTTTTTATTTTCAAATTTAGTGGATAACAATTGTAAAAAATGAGTGAAAACAATCCCACGGACAATGCGACGGATTTAAGGTTATGTCAAGGTACGTCTCTTGTGAATATCAATTGATTGTTAGGTTTTCTCTTCTGAAATTACATTATGACGCATTCACATACATTATTAATACAAATACATTTTCCAGGGCGAGACGATGAGGCAACCACAAGTACTTCCACTGGTTCTAGAGGTCCACGAGGGAAAAATGCACAATATTACCGTGATTACAGAGCACGAAGGTGAGCGGAGCAGGAAAAAGAGTCGTTGAATAGAACTAGTGATCCTTCTACGACTGCTGATTCTTCTACAATTAACGTCGCAGGTTGCGAAGTTAAACTTCTTCCGCGCGAAGGGACTCCACGCACTATTTTTTTTTAATAGATTCCCTTCAATTTATATTCCACTTCTGTATAATATTTTCCATGTATTTAATTGAAATACTTACTTGAATCGCTGTAATTGAAGTGACGGGGCTGATACCTCTTCTCGATATTTCCATTTCATTCGTATCAGGAGACAAATCTTTAAAAAGGTCAATCCCGAAAGGTTTCAAGACTTCAGCACATCGTCGCAAAGATTTTGCGTATGCATCGAATACCATAAGCTGTAGACCCATACCTTGCCATTGACATCCCATACCGGTATATATGTACCATACGGGTCTTTTATTTGGCAAACACAGCTGTTATAGAGAGAAAAAAAATACTTTATTAAATTTTAAGTGTGAAATTATTGCACACGTACTTTATTAAAAAGTATTTATGAAACTATTACACGGATACTTTATTTAAATGTATAACGAAAATAATTATTAAAAATTACTTTTTGCATGAAATTATCTTTGGTAAAACAAATTTTACAATTTTGTGCAAAAATTATTCGATTCTCATACAAAGTTCTCAAGATTTGGCGAAATACGGAAAACTTAAAATTAATATTAAGAGTCGAAAAAGAAAGACAAAGTATACTTCGTGCTATGTAGATCAAAACAAGAAATAACGAAAATAACTCACAAATAATGTACAGAAATGGACACACTATAGTTTCGGTTCTCTATAAGAGAACCTTTCTAAATGCCTAAACACCAGATGGCAGTTGGGAAGTAATTATATAAACACGTGTAAAATGGCTTAACCAATCGGGGCAAAGGAACAAGCATGAACAGGATAATAAAAAAAGAGTGATAAGAATTAGGTGCTTGAAATTTTGCGGGAATCTCCAGGGCTTAAAATATTAAATAAGAATAGATTTCCAAACATTGGGAAAAAGTGGGATACTAAAAGTATTATAAATAAATTATTAGAATTTTCAAAATATGGAATAACTTAGAATACAAACTCGGTAGATGGAGAGCCGAGTTGAATGCTTTTATCAGATGAAAACTCAAAACTGCGATTAGAATTCCAACTATGTAGGTCGATGACCGATCGTTTAATATTCTAATTTTGGATAGACCTTTCATGTATTTTTACGTCCCCTTGCTGTGAGACTAGCCTTGGGTGGTTTTCACTGTTTTCCTCTTCATGTTAACCTAAATGTGGGTTAGTTCCATAAAAAAGTCCTTATTAAAGGCAAAATTTCAGCCTCCCAATACTTGATCCAGGTGTTCCCTTGTCTTCTGGATTGGGTTCAAAATTACAAAGCTACGGAGTTGAACATTAGTAGTCGTAAACTGAAAATTGGGTCGGCTGTTCAACGACGGTTATAAAATAAAATATACGGAAGGCCACGGTGAGAAGAACCCACAGCTACCAATATCAGCAAAAGGGTATTTGAAGTTGAGGAAATATAGTTTGTTTACAGGGGAGAAAACAACTCAAATTTTTACAAAATCTTCGGATTATAAGGTAAATAGTATTTAAATAGGTAATAAAACATTAACTATACCTTCATACTTGTTACGGGATTAGATTGATCTTTGTAAAGAGCATAACCCCTTATAGGTTTCAGGAGAGTTGGGCAGAATGATAACTTGTGAAGGAGAGCAAAAAATTCATCCGGCAAGTTTGGATTATCTTTCACGTAATCGAACACATATTGTACAGCGCTCTCCACTGTTCCAGAATACAGCAGAAACCTTGGAAGGGGAGATTTTTTATTCGGACTGTCTTCTAAAGTTTTCGAATGCTGTCTGAGGAGGATTTGCACTATTGTGCCAGCTAAGCCGAAGGAGTTTACAGGGATATACTGTGAGACGACAGGCATTGGTTCCGTCACAACTTTTACTTTGCCTTCGACCATTTCCTGACAGAGGGAGTTTGGTGTGCTCCATTTGTAGTTTGGGGGAATCATTCCTCTATCTAGTGCCATGCAAGTTTTGATAATGCTGCAGAGACCTGAAATCAAATCGTATTGATAGAAACATCTTGAATCATATATCTAACGTAAAATGAACATTATGTGCCTGCGATTTGAAAATTTACTTAGAAATATACTATTTGCTGCGTTTCGCTAAAAAAAATCAGATTTTTCTTTCATTTACTTAGTAAATTCGTTACAAAGTTCGTCAGCTGATAGGGTTGTGCTGATTGGAAAAATTATAACTCAATTTTTTCGGCTGCTTGCCGGATCACGTTGCTTAAAATATTTACACAGGCGTCTGTTTAGTAGAAATTCCTCCCTCCCAGACTAAGTCACGTTGTTGCTGCAAATAACGGTTATGTTCAAAACATCGTTTTGCAGTTTTCAGGCAGCCAAACCATCTGTTGACGAAAATTGTAACTGATTATCAATTTTGATGCGAAGAAATTCTTTGCATTCCTAAGAATAACGTGGCAAATCAGCGAATCGTATATTGCTAGATCATTCCGTTTTTCATTAATAAATTTTTCAATTTGTGGATCATTTTTAGGGCGTATTACCCAATCCAATTTATAACAAATTGTAATTCAATTCTTTCTTTGTTCTTTTTTTTTCTTTTTTATTTTAAAACAAACTCACAGGCAGCTACTATGTACCTAAAAGAGTTTTATTCCTTACGGTAGGGGAAATCATTATTTCATGTTATTAAAAACAACTGTCTTTTCAAATAGAAATAATATTAAAAATATAAATAAAATAAAATGATACATTATGTAGAAGATGTCATAATTGTTTTTTTTTAATTACGATATTTGCAGGAGAATTTAAAATAATTGATTGCATTAATTGGTATGTCTATAGGTCTGGTTTCTTAGGAAACGTCGGCGTCAGCTTGAAACGAATGTTTACCTCTGATTGGTCAATTTATGAGTTTGACAGCATACGTCATCGAACGCTCAGCTTGAACGACAACTGCCGTCCAAATCAACTGCAGTTGGATTACAACGTGACGTTAACGACTGAAGCAATGGCGGACAACAGCCAACAACAGAGCATTGAAATCAGCCAAGATTTTAATTTTAACATTAAACCATAGCTTCTTTTTCCTCTTCTTCTTCATTTAGCTAAGCTATAATGTTTTTTTTTTTGTACAAAGTCATTATTTGTTCTTTAAAGCACTGGTCGACAATCACAAAACCAATACAAATTCAAAATAAATATTTGCTTACGTTATTAACGCATACGCAATGCGAGATAATGTCTGTGTTGGACCGACTGCTCACGCTGAGCTAACAAAACGGTATTTTTATGGCGTCAAAATTATATCAACGTAACACTGACGCCCAGTTGAGACGCTTCTCCTAAGAAACCAGGCCTTGAGCTAACAAACCAGTATTTTGTTGGCGTCAGGGTAACGTCAACTTAACGCTGACGCCCAGATAAGGCGCTTGTCCTAAGAAACCAGGTTTTAAGATACATAATAAAGTTATTCTACGCACCAGCACAAGCTTCTGTATGTCCAATATTGCTTTTTACTGATCCAACATACATAGGTCTCTTCCTTCCGTTTTTGCAATACACTTGGGCAATAGCATTCAATTCAATAGGATCACCAACATGTGATCCGGTACCATGACCTTCAAAGTAGTCTATATCATCCGGTTTCAAACCATTCTCCGACAAAATTTCCTGGGATAGCTGGATTTGCATTTTCTGAGATGGTACAGATATGCCTACAAAACAAAATTTATCGGATTTGATGATTACAAAGCAAAATGTTTCGATGTTTCAATTTTGTACTCTTTAATCAATGCTGTCCACGCATTCGAAATTACATTTCAAAATTTCAATTTCTTTGAATAACTTTTGTTTAAATGCAGAGTTCTTTTATACTTTAGTTAATAAATTATATCTTAAATATATATTTCATACATGCATAAAATCTTCCTTGTTTTAATCTTTCTGCTTCAAAGACATCGTTATAACAAATTCTTAAAATGTCACACGCCTTAGTTTTTTTTTTCAAGATTTTAAATTCTTTGTTACGTTTTACTTTTAATGAGTAAATGGCTCATTTTAAATTTTTAGAAATTTCAAAGATACATTTTTAACTTGCAAAATTCTTAAAGCACATATCGATAGTAAGTAAAATCCATTAACTGATGACTTCTTAATACTGTGATTTGCCATTAATTTTACAGCATATTTCTAATTAAAAGCATAACTACAATGTACTGAGTTTAAAACATATTTGCCACTGCGTTTGACAAATTTCATCATTTGTAAAATTTATTTCTTGAAAATTAAAATCGCTTAAAATTAATTTGATAACGATAGAAATTTGAGTAATGTTAAACGAACATTTGTGTTGCTTTTTTACTTCAATTCAAGACACATAAGAAAAACAGATAAAGTGTCCAATTGTGTTTTTAAATACATAGAATAATTCGGTTTTTTTATATATTGGGATTTTGGTAAAATTTAGGATTTTATACAAGTTAAAAATGATGTTAAATAAAATTTAAAAAGAAAGACAGACCTTCAGGAACGTATCCAGATGTTACAAACTTTGCTGAAGAAATTTTAGCATAGACTCTTCTAGCATGTTTTGCTTTTTGAATGAATATAGCTGCCACTGCCTCCGTTCTATTCATACCATCAGCTAAAAAGTTAAAAATCCATATCAGGGTGCCGTGAAAAATTTTCACGTGATTAAAATATAGAAGGATCTTCCAAAAGTTCTTATAAAAAAATAAGACTAGAATATATTTCAAAAGTTTCGCAGTAAAAATAAAAAAGTTCCAATAAAATACTAACAGTTTTCAATAAATGTCTGGTAAGACACATATTTTTCGAAAAAACTGACCAGACGTTTATAGTAGTTTTGACCATCGGATTGTTAACTTGAAATGTTTTAGAGTAACAAAAGTACTATACCCTTAATAATAAATACCAGTAATTACATCAATGTTGGCAATACATTTTTATCAATAAATATACTTAAGAGGATATGTATAGATAGGATGTGATTAGAATTGGAAATTGTTTTTGTGTAACTTGTTGACAATGGTTGTCATAACTATAGTTATAATAGTTACCAGGGATTTTAGTTACTACAAAATTGAATAAGTAACTTTTTAACAGAATTTTGTCTGAACGTAAATGTTAAATAGCGAAATTCAGACTTCAAACTCTTAAGGCCTGGTTTCTTAGAACAGGACGCCGTCAGCTGGAAATCAGCGCTAATCTTTGATTGGTCCATTTGTGAGCTTGATAGTATACGTCATCGAACGCTCATCTTGAACTACAATTGCCGTCCAACTCAACTGCAGTTGGATTACAACGTGACGTTAACCACAGAAGCAATGGCGGACAACATCCAACAGCACATTGAAATCAGCCAAGATTTTGACTTTGAGTGCA